>NC_039512.1:9413084-9713084 GCF_003672135.1 Ooceraea biroi
AACCTGCGACGGGCACCCTGCCACCCAGGCGAAGAGTCCACTGGAGAACAGCCACTTCTGCAAAGCGCAACGGTGTCGAGTCGCGTGTCACAGGCGACGATGAGCGAGATGCGAGTGTGATGCTTGGACCCCCTCCGAAGCCAGTCGTCCCAGATGTCTCACGGCATCGACCTTGATAGGTGGCTCGCCGCGGATCTGCTCAAGTAGCCCTGAAGGGCTGCTATCGGCTCCTGAAATGAGCCGACGCAGATTATCCCGGGGAACGTGAGCTCCGGACGAACGGAGGGGGGTGCTGGAGAAGAGTTCCTCACTGCTGAGGGGTGGTCGAGCCGAGATTGCGTCTACCGAGTACGAAAGAGAGAGAGGAATGGGAGAAACGCCGAAATTGTATAAATCAGAAATTAAATAAAGATATGTAGATTTTAATCATTTAAAATTCGCAAATACAAACTCTCAAACACGTTTCTGCGAAACGAAACGGAAATCACTTGTGCAAATCAAAACAGTTAATAAAACAGTATCTAGAAATTTTTTGAGGAAATATATATGTCGACGAAAAACTTTTTAATTTTAGAAACCAAACTGTAATGAACTATAACTGCAACAATAATTGTAATGAACAAAAAGAAAGCAGAATAGAAGAGCCGTTCCGTTTGAAGCTCTCGATTTGCAATAATCGGTAGACGCGTCGGAACGTTCACGAGGTCAAGCAGCAAGAAAGGAAAACGGCGAATCTCAGGACAGTCGTCCTGAGTCAATCGAAACTTCAATCAAATTTTCGCGCAAAGGAATCAAACGTGACGCATTCCGCTAGTTAGTCGATAACAAAAGAATCTCTAATCGTTAAAGGCGAATGAAGGAAAGAATATGGTGGACGGCTCAATATGAATCGATGCTCGGCGATGAAGACACATGTGTAAAAAAGAAATACTAGCCACTACGATGTTAGATGTTCCTTGTACATAATACGAATTTATACCGTAGAGAGAGAGAGAGAGAGAGAGAGAGAAAGAGAGAGAGACGCCAAAGTTTGCTACTTTTTAAGGGAACTGTATCCGCCATCACGCGTATCATTTTGGTAGTCCGTTTTTCGGTTGGTGTCGATATTCTCCCGTGTCGCAGCACGTCGTATGAATGTGGAATGGACATTTCTTCGGAGCGTAACGAGCGACCTTGCTCGACGATGACGACGGCTCTATGAGTTCTCGAAACTTTAGAACGTCTTCGAGCTTTCATTTCCGCAGAATTTCCAAGTAAACTCCAAGATCCTTTAATTCTGTACTCGTTTATTTATTGTCGTACGTTCTTTATTCGTTTCCAAGATCCTTTCCTCGGAAAGCTCTTTTCACGTCGACCACTTCCCTTCAAAGTTCCGCTGTTTTACACCGCGCTATGTGAGTTGAGACCACGCGGGAGCAATGTCGCTCATTATCGTTGCTCCAGTTACACGACTGCCATGCACGCTCATTACGGACGTATGTATTGTGCACGTATGAATTATGATATACATACGCACATAGTATGATCTTCGTACCCTTTCCATGTACGCGTGTCTATGCATATGTGTTTATATATATATACATATTATATATATAAAGGGTGATCGAACAGTATCTCGAATTGTCCTCTCTCTTTGCGATTGTCTTTATTTCTTCATTTCTTTTTTCGACGGTCTTTTGACGGACTTGTAGTAAGTACGAAGTGAAATTACACGCGCATGACGACGACATAAGTGTTTTCCCTCGTAACTTCACACTTCTTGTATCACTTTGCTGGATTCATCAAAATTTCATGGTGCGGTCATCCTTGTCATACAGGGTGTCTGACATAAGGCGAAAAACCTCTCGCCCACAGGTAGATCTCGTCAACCTGAAGTAAAAAGTCCTGTACCATTTTGCAAACAACCACGTAAAATTTCGAGTAATTAAGTAAAGAAAGTTCGCTAATTCAGCGGACGCGATCGGCAGCGAGGAAGTAGGCATGAATGACGCAAAAAACGGCTAGCCGCGCGCGCGACGCGAGCGTATTTCTTAGAACGCGATAGCAGCGAGTATCGGATTACAGCGGCAGGCGAGACGACGCGTGGACAACACTTTCTCGGCAACACGAGCACGTGAATGAGACGCTGAGAAATTATTGTCCACGCGTTGTAAGAAATACGTTCGCGTCGCGCGCGCGTCTAGCCGTTTTTTTACGTCATTCATGCCTACTTCCCTCGCTGCCGATCGCGTCGCTGAATTAGCGAACTTTCTTTATTTATTACTCGAAATTTTACGTGGTCGTTTGCAAAATGATACAGGACTTTTTAATTCAGTTTAACGCGATCTGCCTGTGGGCGAGAGGTTTTTCGCCTTATGTCAGACACCCTGCATAGAACTCGAACGTGTCATACTTGACGAAACTGCAGTTTCCCCGCAGACTGTTATCCTTGTCGCAAACGACACCACAGGGCCATCCAGAGTGGTTAGTCATGTGATGTCGAGTCTCCAAAATTCGATTTTTATCGGATACACGCGTGGTCTTGATTATCTCTTTTCCTTTTTTACAAATATACATATATATATAGGTGTAAAATAAAGACTAACGTGAATCTGTTATGTAACACACTGCCACAAGACTACAGAAATGAATAAAGAGAGCTCACGAGCTGCGATTCTTTACATCTTTCAAGAAGTAATGGCTCTAAAAGTTCTGTAAAGTTTCTACTAAATTATTAAGCGTGTATTTATATAAATATATTCATTGATTCATTAAATCTGTGTATGTACCAATGCAAAATGCAATTTAAAAGTTAACTTGCCGACTATAAGACAAAAGTTTATTTTGATGATGAAACATTTTTACCAATAAAATGATAAACCATCAAAGATGAAAAGAATCGAGCGTTATCGAAATCCCCTTTGCAAAAATCGATTCATCGATAGATCAATAGGAAAGTCAAAGTTTTGTACATACGCACCTTTGCTAAACGTGATATCAAAGGGCGCATCTTGCTTGCTTTTTGCGCAGAACGGCGATCGCGGCCACGAAGTGGCTTAGTTAGCTCCTGGAATCCTTGAATCTTTGGGTCCTCGTAATCAAAGGGTCTTACCGTCCTAGAAGGAACTTGTACTTTTGTAATCGAACGAGAGAGCTCGCAGCTCTGGAAAAATCTGAAATTGGATACTCTTGCGTGACCGATACTCTTGCTCATAAAAGACAGGAATTGCAGAGAGGATGCTAAGATGCAAAAATTTCCTGGAGCCGTGACATCTCACAGAAACAATGGCGAACCGATCCAAGCGCGCGTCCGAAATTGGACTTTTGACACACAAAAAAATGTAAAAAAAAGCAGAAAAGGGAAAAAAGATGATGCCATCTCTCGCCGAACGTGAATTTTAGCAGGATTCGCAAGTGTAAACTAAATATCGCAGGCGTTGTACGATATCATCAAGTACGGGACAATCCGAATATATTAAAGATTAAGGAACAAAGCTGGTAATAGAGTAGAAAATCCATGGACAGAAAGGAAGAAGGGGGAGAAATAGAAAGAGAGAGAAAGAGGAAGAGATGGAGGAAAAAACAAGAGGAAGGATACGTCGTCGGACACAGTTAAGCAGATGTTTAAGAAATTTAAATAACATTATATATATATTATACACATATTACACATTGTAATAAATTATTATGACGGATTATTATATTTATGTGAGACCTTTAGCTGGCCTCGCGCTCTCCTAGAACGATACCTCAATTATACTTTCCGGCCGAGGGCGAGGCTACCTGTTACGTTGAACGTTTTGTTGTCAAATTGTAAATATATAATGATATACATGAAACCACCGATGTGTAATGTGTCCCATTTGCTCATTGCGTCTAACACAAATCCCAAATCCTCCCTACAAAGTTTTATCGTATTACATACATGCGCATATACGTATGACAGTTTCCAAAAAATTATTCTGGGTAATTATTTACATTAGAAGACATTGGAGAAATTATAAATTATAATATAAACACAACAATTTAAAACACTAAATCCTATCGAAGATCAAGTATGAAATACGATGTCCCGGCCAGCATAGAAGTGAACCAGGGGAAGTGTCAATATCACGGATCTCATCGCCCCGGTCTTATATTTCTCGCTAGTCACTATTTGATAAGCGAGATAAGTCAGCGCTCGTGACATCTCTTCCGTTACTCGCGTTGGAATCTTTCGCCATGATGACTTGACGTTGCGGTCTCTAGCTTACGTGTGGTGATCGGGTAGCTGTCGTTTAGGCGCACGGTCGCCGCAGTACACCATAGTTAGGCTCTCGTCATCTTAATCGAAAATCATTGCTACCCAAGAACTCGTGATGCTTCGCGATAAAATGATAGTATGAGAAAAATAATTACTAGATTTTATATTAGTCTATATGTGTTAATTGTCGTCCGAATCCGTGGAACTTGTAGCTATTTGCAGAAGTATTTTTTACAATTAAATGAGGAAAAATACAAAATTTGTATTTGGACAATATTTTTTCATTTTTCATTATCCTTTTTTTACAATTATATTTTGTTTTACAAACCACGTTCAAAAATGTGATTCTAATAAACCTGGGTATTGAAGATCTAAAATCATTCATTGAAAATAGGAACATTACTGATTGTAATGTTCCAGTAGTTTTATTCATCTGACAAACGCGATATACTTTGATTAGTGAATCATGTTTGGATGAGACCGAAAGGGAGATCGTATTATATTACTTGATGCAAAATAGCTTCTTATTTTGTAGATATGCAATTTTTATTTACCGTTGTCCACATCATTGCTCATGTTATACAATTGCAAAGTGGTACAGGACTTTTCTTTTCAGTTCACTGTGCTCTATCAGTTCACGAGCGTTGGTCCGCTTCATGCCGGACACCCTGTATAGCAACGTAGGTGCATTCAACTATTTCAAGAAGGTAAACTTGTATTTTTATAAATACAAATTAATTATTAAATTAAGTTTAAAATTATTTTTATACTATATTTCAACGGAATATCTTACACTTACATTATTGTAGCTTCTACAAGTATACCAACTGTTGGTACATTATGACGAAAAGATTATACACAAAAGCGACTCACAGAGAGTATCCTCCCAGCTAAGCTGTAAATATAACTCTGCTTCACCTATTGAAGGTACGTGTGAAAAAGTACCAACCAAAAGATGAAAATTTAAAATCCCGATTTATCCATATATGGTACAAAAAATAATAAATAAAAAGAATAAATAAAAAAAGTGAAAAGGAAGAAAGGATCAGAGAGCGCTGTTATATTGTGCGAAAATAATTTATATATATATCTTAACAAGAAACTAAATTTTATTTTTATAATTGACATTCTTATATATTCTTATAATATTCATTTATTTATATTATGGCAATACTTGTTATTTTTTATATTGTTTATTTTATATTATTTTAAAATTAAAAGAAGAAAATTTCATGATGATTAATTGAAAGAATTTAGAATGTAGAATTGTTTATATTGCTCCTATTTTGTCATATATAATAGTACATTTGTATCATATGCCCTTTGTTATACAAGTCGATGAAGTCATGTTTTTATTCCATTGCATTATGTACGATTATGTCAAATTTTGCACTTTACGTAATTAATGATGCAGACACACTTTATGCAGTACACGTCTGCGACGCAAAATGCAAATTAATTCGTAACGATATTATCCAACAAAAATAGGTAACTTGATATGATATCTGCTCGTTAATATGCAAAAGCGATTGTATGTTTAATGAATGCGGTTTGCCTGTATAACGCACAGAAAATATTTAAAATAAAATTGGTCATTATTCTCTTTAATTAAATGTAACGTAAGAAGATTTACCAAGCTGTGTTATTTCATGTACATATTTTCCGAATTCATGAAATTATACAAAGAAAGTTATTACACGTGAGTTGATACTCAAAATAAAAATGCTGTAATAAGTGGTTATTTAAATATTTGATAGAGATTCTTTTATTTAACAAATTTGGGCAGTAAAAATTCTTTCTTAGATTGCGTCTTTTGTAATCATTACATGCTATAATGAAAAACGAAAAACTTGCATAAAATTTTTAATTCTGAATTCGAAATCTTGCTAATATAATTCACAAAATTAAAACTACCATTGAGCTCTTATATCCCAGAATCAAATTTTCGCATTTTTCTTTCGCTTTCACACGCAATCTTGAAATAAATTAGCATATCTTGGTGGGCAAGAATGATAGAAGAATCCATCAAATGAATCGTTCGTGTTTCAAGAATATCTCGATGTAAAAATCAAAGAATGATGCGGGGACACGTATGCCTAACTCGTCTGCGAGAGCAATCATTGTATCAATCTGACCGGCACAGATCACCTTAAACGTCGCTCGGGGCGTAGTTTTATGAAGTGTGCATTTGTTATCCATTAGGGTAAACATTGCATGTGTAGTCTCGCCCCATCCCATGCGGTATGCGAAGCCAATATTCACACGCGCGCAAGCTATTCGCCGTGTGTATTCGACCGTAATTGAATTATCATCGTGCGTCCCCATAAAAGAGAATCAGTTCGCCATTGCGAAAGCTCTGCGTTTCGCAAGTTGTCACGCTGGTATTAATATCGAGCGAATTAACAGCGTCAACGACTTATCACACACGCACCATTATACTCATCCACGCAATGTGCTTCTTATGTCGCAATCGCTCGCCTCAGAACTTACATTGTCATTCATTAATTATTTTATTTATTTCATTAATTATTCTATTCTATTCCTTAACTACTTATTATTCATTTGTGTCGTCGTAGTCTTCGATTGCTGAGGTTCTGGAATCTTGCGTGTTTCAATTGTCTCTCGTTCATCTTCTGGATTTATTGGATAGTTTTTTCTGGATTCGGGTAACCAGAAATATTTTTTTCACGTTTCTCGTAACACAATAATAGGCACAATCATTATTATTTCTGCCAAATTTGTCGAACGCCAGAGTTTTATTCAATCAATTCCTAAATTAATCAGGTTCTGAAATAGACTCAATCCTGATCTTTATAGATTTGTAACTAATTCATTTCTTAAAAAATGGATCTGTGTCGCGCGAGACTGTATTCTCTCTGAAGCATGTATTCTTTCTTTAAAATTAGATCAACCATAATTGTGTAAGACAATCACTGTTATTAAAGGATCACAACATTGAAATTGAACTTGATATGCGCTTTCATCTTCGCCCTTATTAGGGCGCGGCGAGTTTCTTAGGTGTCACGTGGGTGTTAATTGGTGGTCGGGGTAGGGGCTTTCATTAAGGGATTCTGTGACAGCTCGGCAGTAAGAAAAGAACGCGACGAAGTCGCTACGAACAGTAACCACGAAGAGGAATACAGGGAATAGGCAGAAGCAAAGAGAGAGAGAGAGAGAGAGAGAAAAAGAGAATGGAAGAGAAATATACGGGGGCATTCCCGACTGGCAGCCTACTACCAATGTCTCGTTTACCATAATACAAGGCCTTCGCTGAGGGCAGCTCGTCGTTACCGCCCTGCTGCAAACGGTAGCACCATAGGTCCACGAAAAGCCACGAATCCACCGATCCCGTTGATAGATCCGTATCTCTTTAGCCGTTTCGTTTTGCCGAGACGTTGTACTGGGATTAAAAATTTATAGTCTTCAGATAGTCTCCACTTCAGCCCCCACTTGAAGTGCACTCATTTCAGTCTCTGTCTTAGAATAGTTATTGGCTTTCAGACACAGAATTACATTTTCCACGCATTGTTCCCACAGCTTGCCGCACGCATGTAAATAATAGATACGTCTCCTCGCTTCTCTTGAGGTGGTTCTCTTGAGGCGACCTGAGACTTTCGATGTTTCTCATGCTGACTCTGTGAAGAGAAAAAGAAAAGAAACGAATTCATTTGGATGATGACAGGCAGCAATGTGCTTCCAGGCTTAGTACTTGTGTCCACGTTTCCCTGTCAACGATCGTTACCGGTTGATGTTCATATTACTGCAATAAAAGGCTATCGCATTATGCTTTAAGGACCTAAGGCAGGAAGGATGATGGTGCAAGAAAGTCTTCAATCGAGTATTTCGTTTGCGACTTTCGTCGTAGACGAAGCAATTGTTAAATGATTATTCATGGTGACCTAAACCTCCATCAACATGTCCTCTAAACAGATTAGTCCACGAAGGGAACGTTGTGAGATTAATTTGACATTGACGGGTAAAAATCGTCGTTTCATCTTGAAATGTTGTGAGAAACTCATCGATTATTCTCAAGAATCTTAAGATATAATATCTACTTAAAAATTGTCATTTAAATATAAAGTCATTCTGTTTCTGCAGATTCACAATCAAAATTCTTATCTCTTTGCTTTTTCCTTGATTTTTTCACTTCCTCCCATTTAACTGACCAAAAATATCTGTTATAAATTTTAATTCTTTAATATCTGTATATATTTATTCCTCGTGAATTTAGAAAAATCTTGATTTGAACAAATGGATAAAGAGAAATAGATAAGCTTTGATAAATGCTGCAGTTCCACTCAAGGAGCAGCGGAAAAAGGAGCAGAAAGGGCGAAGAAGTCCAGATGGCCATGTTTTCGGCATTGTGGGTTCCTTGATGGACCTCTGTCTCCCTCCCATCGCGAAGGACGCGGTAGTGTGTATCCTCCCCTCTGCCTCCATCCTCCTTCTACTTCTCTTTCGGCCTCCGCTGTCCCTTACCATTTCAACTCTCCTGTCTTCGTTTCACCAGGCCGTGCGATCCGCACACGGCACTTCTTCTTCAGTGGCCGGTGGTACCACTCTCGGCTAGATCTCGCGCCAAGTACATCCTCCTGTTCTTTCACCACCACCGACAAGGACGTCCAAGTAACGTCCTCGACACCAAGTGATCCTGCCACGTTGGGGCCTCCTTCAAGGCCCCGTCGCTCGACTGATCCCGGTTCCCACACGTCACGAGCCGCGTTTTAGGCCCACGTGCATCATTAGAACACGGTTGTGCATGCGATAGGGAGATACAGTGTGATTGTGATACAACATGGAAAATTTGTTCAAGTGCCTTTGAGTGCGTGCTCGTTTGTGGATGCCTGAAATGTCAAGGCCAGTGAATCCGGAATGGAAGGTTCAGTGGCGTTGTGATAAAATCGAGAGGTGCGTAGAGGTGTGATAATGAAAGTGGATCGACTTTTTATAATCGTCCTGAAACATTGAAGAAATCTTCTTAAATTTGTCAACGGATGTTAGCAAGCTGAAGATGGAGAAGCGTAAGAATGATTCCATTGAAAAGTGGGAGTCTCTCTCGCGACTGCCTCAGAATGAGGACATGTG
Organism: Ooceraea biroi; assembly: GCF_003672135.1. Taxonomy (NCBI): domain Eukaryota; kingdom Metazoa; phylum Arthropoda; class Insecta; order Hymenoptera; family Formicidae; genus Ooceraea; species Ooceraea biroi. The sequence goes on from NC_039512.1 coordinate 9,422,392, forward strand.
GCGAGAGACCTCTGGTTTTAATTGTAATATCAATAAAAAATTATATTAATTAAAAGATTGCAAAATTTACGTATTATAGAAAAATGATTTATAAACCGCAATGCGCTCGAACATATCGCAGTGCACTTCAAACGCAAATAAATTCTGCCGTTAAAGCCGGCGCGACATTACGCAAGCAAATTGCTAAACCGCAAATCATAGCAACAAACATAGAATTAGATTATTATGCAGGTAATAAAATTAATTGATTTCTGGAACGAATTAATTGCAGTGATTAATCAACATCTGCGGCACGGTGTAAACTGCCCTTTGTGAATGCAGTATGCAGCAGTTGCATTACGCGCCGAAAGGAAATGAAAAGCTAATTCGTCAGCTTTTAATTAAGGTTAATTTCGATCAGAGAATTTGTCGGGTTAATAAATCTCTGTTAATTGGACGCGTTCGCTCATTCACTCGATCGCTCCTTCACGCGAATCTTCATGACGCGAAATCGTCCTCCCCTTAAGGACCATCCACACAGCAAGGTCATCCTATGGCGCCCCGCTCCCTCGTCAGGACATCACTCGTGGCTTCGTGACTGCGTTCCTGTTTTGACACCCGTTTTGTATTTTCGTGATAAACGCGCTATTCATCAATGTCACGTTGGAAAGACATCTGAGAATTTATACGTCTTCAGGGTGATCCTTAAGAAGGATTGATCGAAGGGTCAAACGTCAGCAATGCGTCAGCGTTCTTCTGTCGCCGTACACTGCTTTATTTTGTTCTCTAAACAGTTAATTAAATTTCAGTTTTCTGCGCCACTTATCATGTTTCTCGGCAGCGTGAAAGAGCATTCTTATATGTTTTTCAAATGACAAAATTATTTAAAAATTCTAATCGCAATCGTGTCTATACCAATTTTCATAAAGGAAGGAAAAGTCTTGTAAAACAAAATTTAGAAAATTCTTGATTTTTATTTTGTCCTAACTTATACAGAATCGCGTGTGTATTAATTACATTTTTCATGGGGTTTCCGCAGAAACGCCATGTTCTGTTATCAATATATTTTTGAACATCTGCATTTTTGTGGCTGCTTGCAGAAGCCACTGTAATTAAAAACGAGCAGACGGTCAGACAAAATTGCATCCATGACGCGCGAAAAAAATTAACAAGAAATATTTGTTTAGATGAAAGAAACAACACTTGCGAGCAGGGGTATAGTTACGTACGTACAAAGCATAGAAAAAACCAAAGTTCCAAGCTGCAAATTCAATATTAAATTGTTGCACGCGATATATGCGTCTAAAACACAGTGTAACCAAACGCGCGCGTGCGGTACGTAAGATGCGCTCTGTTTTTCTTCCACTTAGCCGACACGCATTTGTCAACGTATGATCTTTGCCGTTGAATTAATGCACGTTCTTTGAGGCCGCGCGCCATCTTCGATTCGCCACGCGCGGTTTTCTTCGCGCCGCTTCGCACGAAGCGTGATGGATTAACGGCTGGCAAATCAGGGACGAAAAAATCGTCTGACAGTTGGCGAACACGTCCGCGATAATCGATTCTGCAGGAAGCCTCCGAGTGAACCCTCTTCCCCCAAAGGAGCGGAGTCAAGGATTGTAGTATTCCGCACGATGGAAACGTGCTTATTTCGCAATGAAGAAATCCGCAAAAATATCCCGTAGCCCTGGAGGTCCTAAGAATCCTCCTCGGCTTCCGCTTCTCAAAAGAGAAACTGATAATGTCGGAAAGTGAAGTGAGTGATGAAGAGTTTGTGAGTGATTGATTTGCCCGAGGGGACTATTTGTATCGCTAGGAAATCCTTTCTGATGAATTACGGCAATGGAAACGTCCGGGATTCCGAAAAATTATGGTTAATATTGGACAAAAAGAAGTTTTCAAGAATAAGTAATGTTCTACCAACACCAGTGAGTACAGTCGACATTAAATTAGTAAACTTTGTCGGAAAACGTTTTATGAGAAATTAAAAATTATACTGGATTCCTCCCATTTTAAAGCTGTTAATGCGAAAACGGTTCTGGATTTAGATTTCTCAAAAATAAAAATTCTTTTTATACTAAATTTCATATTTCTTATTTATTTAAAATGCCTTTTACGTAACATCTCACTACATATAAGGTTTAAAATTGAAATTCTTTTATGAATAGCATCATAAAATAGGTTGTCTTCAAAAATCTGTAAAAGTTATAAAACTCTCAAAGGACTCGTAACTTTATAAAAGTTTAAATATTTCAGAAGACAAATATAATTTGCATAAGTCCACATGTGTCCATATGATCGCCGACTATACTCTTCGGGGATATGCTTGTTACATGTTGCTTGAGCCAAGACTTAATTGCGGTGAAAACATGGAAAATCGCCAAGCATACGTGTTGTCTAGTATTTAGCATGCGGCAACTGTTTAACGATACGATCGGGGCTTTAATTCGAAAATTATACGTTTAATCGACATCCAGCCGAGTATCGATATATAGCTATACTTTACTGTCGCCAACCGGGACGAATAAATATTCATTAGGTGCCTCCACGCCCCTCCTCTGCCTTCCCACTGATCTTTCATTTGCATATCACAATCAACCTCATATCATTGTTGACTTTGAGCGCTCGAGATTGCGCTCGTCTGCAAACGCCGTGTGTCATTCTAGGATCGTACACCATCGCACAGTATCGGTTGCGTGTTCGATTGCGCGCGTGTATCGCCAATTCTTCACGCTTTTCGCTTCTCGCACAAAGCGCAAACGTCAAATTTTAATTGTATTTTGCACTCGATATGAATGAACGAGTACGAATTTGCCGAGATAAATTTACGATCATGCGGGAAACATAACGTGGAAACATTATAAAAATCTATATGGTACGATAAATACCATCCACCAGTCGGAATTATCACGTTGTTTATCCTCATGGGCGCAGGGCACGGATATTTATAAAACTCGATGCGATATTTGGTTCGCACTTGGATTTATTCCATTACTGCAGCTACTTCGATACGTATTCGGATGAAATCCGAAGTGAACACCACCAAAGTAACACGAAACTAGATACCTGCGGGCATTAAACACCCGCAGAGCGAGTGAAGGTTTGAGACTTTAAGGGAGATAAGGGTCTGATGCAACCGTAGGAGAAAAGAGACACGATGTTTCCGCTCTCGGAATCCGCTATATCTATCTCAGACAGAATCGCGTAAATTCATCAATTCCTGCGAGAAACCGCAAAGTACATTAGGAATCCACGGAATTATGACTATCTGCATTTCTTGCTTATTTCTAAATTTTAATTTACGTTCATAAATCTTCTCGTCATTATTGGAAATGAAATACAAAAAAAAGATACGTATGAAGAAAAAGGGAAAACCATTTTTTTAAGAAATTCTGTTACTAACTGAACAATCTGCAAAATAACGTGGCAAAGTGCAACCGCTTCCATCTCACCTGCAGCTAACTTGCTACAATAATGTGAGCAAGAAATGTAACGTTTCGTGATTCTGCAAAATCATGCTACGTTACATAACAGGTCACAGACCTCTGCATTCTTCCCAGAATAAGCACATTCACAAAATAGTAGCACGTCACCGTAGGATATACAAGCATAAACCGTAATCTTGTCGAAATCAAAGAGGAAAAGGGAAAAAATATCTAAAAGAGAAACGTAATCAACCAAGACGAAGACATTAAAATATTTTGCGCTTGTTTCTCTCGAAGTTTAATGCGCCGGTTATAGACCGCTTGTCAACCGGTTGTTAATCCGGCTTCCAATATCTCGAAAGCGCGAAGCGTCATTTCTAACAAGTGAAATCTTGAGTTTCGTCTCAAGCAAATCCGATCCTCTTAAAATCCGGTTGCGTTATATCGCTCACAGGATAAAAAAAATCGTGAGTCGATGCGGCGAGTGTGTGGCTTCCCTTAATTTCCCGAATACCTTCCCGAGTTGACATAAAAAAGAATCTAAAAATCTCAAAGATCAAAGAAATGTCATACGTTCTTTTCCACACACACACACACACACATATATATAATTAACCAATATTAAATATTAAAAATTGTATTGGCCATGAAACTGCGTGTACACACGAACGTGACGTCCGAGCATCTTATGCAGTAGCTGTAATGTATTTGCATCGCATGATTGTATGAGCGATATAATGAAATTATGAATAACGTCGGCGAAGAAATTAACAATAGAACGTGCTTAAACTTTTTACAGGCGTTAATGGGTTTTTGCGCGGACCGCTATGGAAAATTTATCTTGTGTATGCGACTCCTTTATTAGCGGCAAGATGGTAAGACGCCATTGTATATGCGCGCCAACTTTTTCTCGCCATTCTTTCATTGAACCGGCCAGAAAAAAATGGTCAGACGGAAGTAATCGCGCGACGGAAGTGGGAAGAGAGCTACGCCGTCGGAATTCATAATAAATCCCAAGATCATCTTCATAATCTCACTTTAAGCTTTCTGCGGCAAAAATGAAGGCGTGACCACACCATTTATCTTTGTTTCTATTTTATCGTTCTTATTATTCCTAACTTATTTACGATACACACCTATAAATTATCTTGACTGAGCATGCATCCCTGTACCCTGTGTACTTAAGAATAAAGATACAATACATGTTTATCTTGAAGCGCAATGTGTGTGTGTTTAAATAAACTTTCTCTCTTATATATAGAAAGAAAGTTTATTATTATAATTATAAAATAAAGTATCTTTTATCTGTCAAAGAATTATTTTTGCAATCGGCATTTATCATCGATTCTTGAATAAGTTCTTCATATCATAAATTCTTAATTCCATCAATTTCTTGCTCCATAGAACTGTTGATACAGCTTAATTGACATCACATAAAATATATTTGCAATATTTTAAATATTACTAGTTGTTATAATATTATGTCGTGTATATTAATATACATATAGATATATATGATGATACATAGGAGCATATTAACACGTAAATATTATTAATATTAATTTATATTAATTAGCTAATCTAGAATTTTTCTCCAGAATTAGTAAATTAGAAAAAAAGCTAGAGAGTCTTTCAAAATTTTCCTCGCACTTGCAACTTGAAATTTCTCGTCACCTAATGTTCCGCACTGCGGCAGAGATTCATGATACCTACAATTTGGACAAGGAGCGATCACAAATCGTCTAGCATGATTACCGTGGCCGATAAGAATGGCAATCGAGATGCAAATACCGGGTTGCCGAAAACGGACAAATCACAGACGATACACCCTTCGGCCTCGCGAAGAGCGCTGCGATAATTACTACAATCGCATGAAGATAATTCCGGAGTCTCGTAATCGTCGGTCATCGGCGTGTCGTAAATGCAAATGCTGTTAAGAATCTAAGATGTGAGATTAGTAGTCAGTAAAAACCGTGCATAAATGCCGCACGCACGCGTTTGTATACTTCTTTTAGAAATCACTGGTATTGTTGCTTTCAATCTATATAATTTCTTCTATATAGCAAGCATTGCAAGAAATTATATGTGTGCATTAAGCACGTCTACTGTGTACAAATAATTATAATAGTATGTGTATAATTATCGTAAAAATGTTATTCTTCATATATTCGATTATTTTATTACAGAGAAAGTTATAGAGAAAGTTAATCATATACAAACTATAAAGAATATTAGTTTCTATTTTTTATTATAATTATTAGGTGTAAAGTTTTGTTATATCCATAAAAAAGTTAAAAAATTAGTTTTATAAAAGATTACAGTTTCACAATCTATAGGCCATGCCAATCAAACGATGGGCAAGCTAGAAAATAGGAGGATCTAAAGACATAATGGACGAAAGTCATTCGATTTATGTGCGGCATGTAGGAAGTAGCACTTATTTCCGTCAATTACATAAACGGCTCTCCGCAGGATTTCCGTTTCCTCATTTTTACGACTTCGCCAACGGATCCTTCTTTGCAGGTTTCCTTCCTGCAACCGCGAGGATCGTAAAACGTGGCACGCGGCTACTGTTCCGAGTAATGATCCGAAGATATATTAGATCCCCTAAAGGGGACAAACGTCGAAGAAAAAAATCCTTCATCAACGGTGGTCGTTAGAATGCAGAAAAGCGCACGTTTTCTGAAGAAAACCATACAAATACAAGGATACGGTCGTAACTTGCGATCACGTAATTTCCCGGAAATTTACAGATTACAAAAGATTTAATTAAGCGCACTTACTCCGCACCCACCAACGTTAAAAGCAAAAGATCCAATCGAGAAATTAATTAAACCCATGCTACTAAAACCACCGATTGCTACCACAGTAGTACACCGATATCCCTCGGATGGTTCGATTCGAAGCCGCCGATGCGTGCTTAATCCTACGAACAAACGTCCCCTCCGTTTCGTCTTATCTAAAAATCGAAGAATGTACAGTGGAGCACCGTCAATGGGGTTCAAACGAAACTTCGTCTATAATTGCGGCGCTGGCTAGGTTCGTACGGGGAGAATGCGATCTAAGATGGTAGATTAACCGGTAAAGAGAACCCGGGATGTATGCGCGGGCTCGCACGCGTGTAAATATGGGACTGGTAAATAGGCACCGAGTCTTCCCGGCCGCTCGCTCGCTCGGCTATCCTTATATCAGGATGCGCATATATGAGCCTTGGAGTCTGTACCCCGTAGCATGCGTTAAACTATATATATATATATCGTTATCGTGCCTTAATCGTCGACGCTTAAAGCCGCGCGGGCTCGGTTTCGCCGGTTTCTTGTGAACCCGATAAAGGCCAAACGGGAGACTCGCGTTGAAAGGGATGCCGGACTACGAATTCTCATCTTTATCCCTGCATATCCTGCCGGACTGCAACGAGGGCATGTCCTTTTTCCTCGTCTATCTCCGTCGCATTTGTCCTCTCTCTTCTGCTTGTGCGGTAGAAGGATTAAAGGATTCCTTTTACGTGACAAAGTAATAAAGCACTTAATTATCGTCCATATTAATTAACGAATTACCTTAATCGCTGGTAAGTAGCGTTAAAATCGTTACTTATGCATGCGACTCCGTCTTCCTAATCCTGGTCAATCAGGCTAGAGTCATCCGTTAAATCAGGATGCTCTCTCTTTTTGTGTCTTTCTTTCTCTCTTTTTCCCTGATGCACTTTCCGAGCTTAATCCAATTTTTCTCTGTTGCTATATTTTATTATATACCCAGCAAAAAGGTCCTTGCGACAAGCTAATAGATCGTCCGAATGTATAGTGAAAGAGAAGGAGAGAGAATGAAGGACACAGAAAGAGAGGAAGAAAGAAAGAGCTCCAGTCGACGGTGAGAGAATAATTATTATTGGCTGCTCGGTAAATTTCGTGGCTACCCGCCGTGCCTCGACGGTGTGCAGCTCACTTGAATTTTTTGATATATCTCGATGGCGTGTTTTGTGCTTCTCGCAACCGTGACCTTCCGACCTCGTTCGCTTGGTGCACGATGTACCATATAATTAGAGAGTCAGACCAGTGGTGAGATCCATCCCTCTCTCTAACCCCTTTGCCCTTTCTGCCTCTTCTTCCCTTCTTCCAGCCTGTAGCTCCCTCATCGATGTTGAAAATATCAGGTCTTCCTTGGCTTCCCCCATTTGAAATGACAAAGATCAAAGATTAAAGAGATTCTTCATCAGTGATACATCAATTAGTGGGGACGTTCTCTTGCAGCAATGGCCTCAAGCAATTGATATTTATTGCCAATACTTTGATACATACGTTTTATAACTTTAACAATTGTTTAATAAATCTGTGAAACTGCTCGATTTTATTTTTTTTTAGCAAAAATGTTTAGATGTCAACAATTTCTGAGCTATAAGAGACTAAGAAAAGAAAGGATCCTTTCGCAATTTAAAATTTATATTAAATGTCTCATATAACTAATATATAACTAATATGCCGAATTTATTGTTATCTTGCACTCTGATATTTAGCAAAAGTTCATAATTTCATGAATTATTATTTGATATAGTATTTTTTATATAACACTTGGAATGTATACGCTTAAATGAGTTCACAAGGAAACAGCATTTAAGCGGATTCTATTGTATCCAGTTTTGGTGAACCTGAACAAAGATTTAGAGTTTTAAAGGCGTTGACGATCACAGTAACACCTGTTGCGGCGGAGCCAATTATCCGTCTGAAAGAAAGCAAGACCGCAGCCTGCGTGTCATCTTACAGACTAACACGTTCCCTTTGACACATTTCCTGCTTCAAGCTTTGTACACAACCTTTATTCTTAATACCAATAATCGCACGGATCTTTATAAAAGATCTCTCCAACGAAGTGTGGAAAATCTGATATACTTCATGAATTTCATAAGCCATATTTATACATACAAAAGTCTGAGAAAGGAAGTCAGAATCTGGAAAAAGAATCAATTCTTTTAAAATGTTAAGGAGGTTCGACCCAAATCATATGTTTATACATAATTTTGCTAAAATTGCTTTGATAGCCAAGGAGTTAGTAATTTTATTTGAATAATAACTGTGAGGCGCATTAGTGCCTTAAAATTGTCAAACGAAATGCAATCTGATAAAATTAAACGCAAAGGAAATTAAGTCTCCTTGAAATTGTACATTGTGAATGTCAACCGCAACGCCAACGGGTATGAAGATAAAATGTATCTTTATTTAGAAATGACAGTTTTCAAACTCACCCGAGTTTCCGGCATAACTGACAAGCTCATCACCGAGTTTAAGGGAGCTTTACGCATGGCTAAATCACTCGTGGTTAATGCAAAAGGGACGGCGAGCAGGAAGGGTGCAACATCGAATAGAGAAAGGTGGAGACGCAGCGGTTTTGATGATAAAAAAAAATAACGACTGTCGGAAGCAGCACGAGCTTTGAGATATTCTGAGTATGATCCGGCTTATTTATTCCCGCGATTTCTCGGGATGTCACTCGAGGGGGCAGGGCGGGAGACACGGTTACATCTCTTGCACTTTCTGCGGGTAGACTCAACGAACTTGGAATTTTAATTAAGCTTTTCTCCCGTTGCTGAATCTCGGTCTCGGCAAAACGCTGAATACCGCAACCACGGAAGGGATCTACTGGGTGTCGTTAGCCCTTCGTCCTACCGCGGAACCGCTCTCGGTCGTTGTCCCAAATCCCAGATCCCACCAATACCTTTGTCAAAAGATCAGTAAGATTTTAATTCGAGATATATTCCCAGAAGAATACTTGAAACGTCGCCGCAACGGTTCAATAATCAATTCGCTCAAAATGAGAAATAAATAATATAATACAAAGAATTTCAATAATTTCTTGGAACTTTTTTAATTTCGCGACTTTAATCATCGAAATTGTCTTTGATAGAGTCAATATAGTTGCTACTTATTTTGTTATTATTATTTTAAAGTATCCGATATCAAAACTTGCGGAATGGCGGAAGGGACACCCAGTATGAGCACGAACCGGTGATCCGGGGAGCAAAACCATGAAATCTTGAGACGATCTGTGGCGATTTGCCGAGGGCGCTCCAGATGTCACAAGGGCCGATCATCGAAATCTCTCGCGATAACAGCGAATGGCCCACGGTGCGTTATGAACACCCACAACGTGAGAGCTAACCGCAGAGTTAACGGGCCGCAACACGAGCACTACGTGCGTATTATGATGGAGCAAAAAGAATGCACGCGTGAGGCGTGCACGAAAGTGTCGGGCGTGCGTTGCATACACGCGCACGCACACAATGATGATGACGGGGCGATGTTACATTGCTATTACTTAGCATCAGCCCCACCAGTTCACCAAAATGCTAACCGTTGCGGGATCATAGGTCACGAGAGGGTTCCGGGCAGTACCTCCGAGATCCGCGAAAACGGCCGGACGCATCGCCCAGCGTGAGAAATTTTTTTCGGAGACTAGTAGAAAATATTATAATATTGCAATAGTAATTAAAAAATATTAAAAATGTATGAAATATCTAGATACACAAATCAGATGTAACATAAAATGTTAGAATATCGCGAGTGATTGTAAGTGGCAATATATTTATAAAATCATTATTTTATTATACAACAGACTTACACAACTCCATGTTTACTTTAATAAAAAATAACTGTACGCACATAGTGACAATATGTAAATAATAATAACATTTCTAATTCTCATTAAGACAAATAATTCTTATTGCAATGGGAAGTGGGAAGCAGGACATCGCGCAGTCCTCGCGAAGCACGCGAGGGGCATATGTGCAACCCTCTTTTCCTCCTTCCACGCAATATCGCGTTTGGGAGAAAGAACGGGATGATAGACGAGCCGATACGTTCCCACGCGTTCTCGCAGACGCGAGTGAGGGAGTCTGGGGTCCGTGCCTCCTTTCCTCCACAGCGTAGTGGGCGGTTGTGAGGCCTCAGGGGCCCAACTGGACCCCTAATCACAGGCTCGCTCGCACTCATACGCAGAGAGAAAGACAGAAAAAGAGAGAGAACGAGAACGTACGCGTCCCTCTTAAACACGCACGCCGACTAAAAGCCGAGTTATGTGAACGTTCTTAAATGCACGTTGTTGAACTCGTTCGCTCTCTCTTTCCCTCGCGCCTTATCTTTACAGATGTACCTACCTACATACGGTATAGCGCAAAGATCTGCCCCCCATTTGCGGGGTCTTCTTCCCTGACTCGCAAGCGCTTTTTCAACTGCAAGCTCTGCGGTGCAACGACCTTCTTTCACTGAGATTTTCAGCTGCAATGGAGAAACAAAATGGAGAAAAAAGAGGAAACCTCGGTATCGATGCCTAAAAATATCCATGCCTAAACGGGACACGGTATGTCGATCGAATATCGATTCGTCGGCCGCGTGTGAGGGCCGCTTTACGTGCCGGTGCATCCAAGTCAGATCTGTCGGCGACAATAAGGTTTATCGGCGATTAAGCGCGATTAATTACGGCTCGGCAGGCTTGCGTGCCGGCCGATCGTCGCCGCTACCGGTACTGGGTTGTCGCGATTCTTTCGTCGCCAAATCGACCGCATGTTATTGTTAATTAATGCCCCGGCTTTACTTTACATTTTCGCGATTACGCCCGCGGCATCTAGTTCCTCGGAATTACGCAGCAAAACTCGTCGATTGCCGTTGTCGTAAAGTTCAATGCACTCGATGGCGATACATTGTGTACATAAGGCCAATCTAAGTGCACTAGATCTTAAAAAAGAATAAAGGGCAATCTTTATAAAACGCTTACTATTTAAAAAAGCTGAATGACGGTTTAATTGAGAATTTAGATTTAAGAATTTAACATGTTCTAATAGTGTGACTTTTTTAAAATATTGCGTACTGCAAAATACAAAATTAGTAGCAAAGATAATTAACATTTTTTATACACCCAGTACTTTAAATAAATAAAAAATTAAAACGTTCTATCTAATATATTAAAATATAATTACACATTATATGGATTTATTTACTTGGAGCTTCTAGTGGAAAAAGTGATACATTACTGTTTGTATTAATAAATATGTGAGACATACAATACATGAATTAAATATTAGAATATCGAATGTTATTAATGCGCTCTCTCGAAACTAATATAATACAATAATTAGTGTAGCCAAAACTATAATATAAACACAAACTGTATTATGTGGGATATTAAAGAGCAAGTTATTATGAAACATAAGTAGAACATTAGCGAATGCGTTTCATTTTGTCGGATAATGCAGAAATTGATAGCCGGATCGCGAGCCGTCAATGGCTCCACGAAAATGCACGATGGTCCTGACGACCGTAGTGGTTTGCGGCATCGTTATTGTGTCATTGTTGGCCAGCATTCTAAAATGGAAATGGTTACGCTGTTAAATGGTGCCATCGTCTCCCATAATCCCTAGCAATCCGCCATAAACTCCATGGACGACACCATTTTAGCCGATCCGTAAATAGCTCGGTAGTACGCTTAAGTTTCCGTGGCTTCCAGTGTAATTGATTTTCCAGCTACTCTTGATGATCACTGTTAGAAATAAAAAACGGAAAAATTTTCCTAAAAACATTAATCATGGATAAATATAGATAATTTTTAAAAACAACGAAGAAAATTTAACATTTCTCACGTTTCTATCAGGATTCAAAGAAAGCATGTTATATGCTTTTTTTCTATCTCTTGACATTTTTTTTAATAAAATATTTTTTAATGAAAAATTTCTTAATGAAAGATTTTAAAAAATTTAGATTCAAAAGGAATTTATATAGAGAGAATCGTTTATTTTCTTAATCTTGATAATATACAGACAATTAGGCCAACCAGACATGTGGTGATTTTCTGTCACCATACTAGCGGAATAAATAACATAATACTGACGATAGAATCTACGACTGGATAACAGAGCTCTAAGGACTTCCTTGTTCGATATCTCGTTCAAACGAATGGATATCTAACACTACGAGCCTCGTGATCCGGGAAAACAACAACTCCTCGACGGGAACATCGAAGCCATCAGTATTCAAGATCAATCTTGAGGAGTAGTTGGATCGTTTGCTGAGGACGTCTCGCGTGACCAAGTGCGAACGTGCCGAAGAAAGTCGTGTAACTGTTCGAGAAGGCAATTAACTGATCAAATCTATAGTGCGTGATCGATAGTTCCGATATGATCAATTCACGGATTAATGTATAACTACACCTTAAACAAACATTAAATAAATTCCTAAACAAATCCAGTATTTTACTTCTAAAAGAAAAGAACGAGATGGGGGACGAAAGAAAAATGAAAAAAGTAAAACTGACAAAATCTGTTGCAAAAGAAAAGAGGAAAGGAGAATATGAAGAAATGAATTCCTTGCAAAGCACTGTGTCGAGTTACGGACACTGTAATCGAACGTGCGATAATTGAATAAGATTAGCGAACAGTTAAAAATTACTATTAAGATGTAATTGTATTAATAAAATTAATACATAGGATCAGGATGTATCCCCGAGAATCCCCTTCGTATAAGGAGGGAAAAAGCTCCAGCTAGCTAAGTCGACCATAATTGAAGTGTAACAAAAAGTGAATCCTTCGTCGCGCGATAATTACGAAGACATGGAGATCCCGAGGGAATCTTGAGGCTTCTTACGGGGCTAATATGTGCCTGGGACGAGTTGGGAGTCAGGGCAGCGAGACTTACGGCGGCGAGCGCTGCAAGGAAGACCTCATCAGAACCCAAAGTCTCCCCGACCTACCTGGAAGAGGCTCCATCGCGGAAATGGGTATGCTACTGCCCGACGAGACTTACGAGACAAGATCCTCCAATGCTTTGATCGCGGACGTGGACGAAATCGAGGCTGCCAAGGCGCTAGCGGCGCTACGTAGGTGCGACGAGTTCCTGAAGAGGCACGGCATCCGGCCCGAGTTCTTCTGCAGACATCGAGAGCGCCTAGCTCTTCAGGCATGGCTGCTTAAAAGATCGAAGTTCTCAGGTAAGTCCGAAAAGTCCACCTTATAAAAGTTAAGTCCTGCTACGTGGAGAGGTCCATCTTTTTTATGTTTAGTTTATAACGCAGTAGAAAACTGAGTGTGATCCAATTACTGTATTTAAGATACAGTATTTTTAATTTAGCATTCAGCATTTTGTTTCTCGCAAGATAAGAACAGGTTTACTACAGTTGTATTATAATAGTATTATTTTTTACGAATTTACAATTATATAATAATTCTATAATTATTTAGGAAAATGTAATCCAATCTATATACATATAATAACTAATTTACACAGAAGGCAAGATGGAAAGTTTATTGCTTTTCCAATTTTATGATGATAAATATCAAAATTACTTACTTGTGTATATTCGTAATTGACATTTGAAATGGAAAGGATATCTTATTACATCTACATAATAAAATATAAATGTGTTATTTAGTGATAGAAGTTTTTGGAAAAGTTTCGCATGTTTATTAATTTATTTATAATTCTTGATTTATAATCTTCCTCTCTCAGCATTGTCTTTTAGTGGTTACCTTGTATGGGGTTATTAAGGTGGTCACGTGTTTGCTGGAATCACCAACGACTGCATTATCTTAGCAACTTGCGAAATGGAGCCGCTTGCGCCGCGCTTTCGCAGATTGTTCTGTCTGTTTCGTTTGTTTACACGCGCGGGGGGATAACTCTCGCCGTCACCTCTCTTTCTCCCGGGGCGCAACTTTCCTCATGCAACTTGCTCCATTTCTTCCCTACAAATCGCATTGCGGAGCGTCTCGGGCATTACGTATACATACAAGGATACGAGTTGCACGCTCACTCTCTGCTGTTCCTTGCGCTCTCGCCTTCCGATAAAGGATCCAGCCCGCGAGCATCACGGCCGATCCACCGAAGGATGAGCGATAATGTACAGTGTCATTCAAAACTACTTGCACTCTGCAATTAAATACGCATTATCGAACATTACTTTAAACATATTTTACAGATGAAAACTGAGACTCTTTGTTCCAAAGATCAGTCTATAAAAGTATAGATTAAATATTAAGTACAATATTAAATAAAAACTTTTTAAAAATAAATTAATTTTTAATAATTTTTCTCCAGCTGTTTACTGTTTCTCTAAAATGGATCAACAACGTATACGTTCTATAAAAATCCAATGTATAATAATTTACTGATCAATAAATTACTCAAAATTTAGAAGATCGAATGAGTGAATTGCTTGATCCCTAACGCTCTTTAACATCATCCGTTAACAAGCTTAACGCAAATGACAATTGTAACATAAGTAACAATTACGCATATCAGGACGTTTGTGACTAGACTCCTAAGTTCCAATAAATCTTACCTAAAAAATAGAAAAAGCAAAGAATATTTGCAATATATATTTATGTTGGACGTGTAGAAGTAGAGCATTTGTAGAATATTTGCAGAAGGCGCATCCGGGATGTGCACTTTACGCTGCATAGCACTGTACACACATGAGGGAGGACCGTACCGGACGTTGGTATCTACCTCAGCTATCATCGCGAGTCGACAGCCGCGAGAATCTACGGATCGAGCTGGAGTGATCTAGGAGTGATCGCTGAATAAGTTCTTTTCAGGCGATTGAAATGCATTCTGAATGCGCGACATGTGCACGAGTCAGCCGGTACGTTATGCAGATGCAGATGCAGATGCAACGAGGTATACGCTTAGCTCGACATCCGTAGAACTGGCAGATACCCTGCGATCGCAATAAATCAACGCGCAATCTAATTAACCGACCCTGACTATAATGGAGTTCATTATCACCGAGTCGTGGCTAATTATATGTATGAACGCGCTAAGATTGTCTTTACATCAACAGTGAGTTTAATCCGGATTTGCTTAACTTAAAATAATTAAAATAGAAGTCAGTCTTTGACTCAAAGAATCCAAAAATTGCCAGAAGCATGAAAATTCGGAGAAACCCTATCGTACTTTCCGACTCTCTTAATTAGAAATAATAATAGTATTTATGCGTAATTATATTGACGTTATAATATATAGTGTGTGCTCTCTATTAATAGTATGTGCTAATAATAGTAATACTATTATCCAGATAAATATTATCGAACTAATTACTAATTATAGTAATAATATTGTAATAGTTATTACTATTATAATGTTATCACAAATCATTGCTTATACGACTACAGTGCATATTGTATATTATATTATTATGTAATGCCATGATGCAATAACTCTTTAGGGATTTTCACACAGAAAATAATATGACAAAGTAAACTCAAAATTTAGCGAGGGTGAAAAGTGATTGGCGATTAAGGATGAGTCAAATCTGGAGCGCCAGCGAAATCCAGCACGCATAAAAAAATATATGTTATATTAATAATTCCATCAATCAATTTCAAGATGCTTCAGAGAGCACTCTATATAGCTAAAATACTTTTTTATAATATAACAAAATTATTTACCATTCCATAAAATTCTATTGACATGGAACTAATTACTTGTATACCTATCTCAATAATGAAAAAAATTACTTAAGGGGAAGCTCATAAATGCGGGATAAATTTATTACTCAGGGCTGCTCAGCGTCGAGAATGAAAGCATAATTTAACAGCGCTTCGAAATTTATAAATAGCTGTTCGTAAAACTTCCGATGTTATCGTTAGGTACATCCACGGTAACATGGTTACGCCGGGAATTAGCGATTAATTGTTGAATGCATGACCGGTGTGCATAAATACCGACAAACATACCGGTTTGCAATGCGTCGTGGTTCGTTAATAGTCGTTTAATACTATGGACGCGGTATCGTACGATCGCGTAATCTATCGCACGTAATCTACAATCTATTCTGAACTAACGTATCAATCGGGATCGACGTCTTACATTACACGTTGATTATGTCGATTACGTTACTGAAAATTGCACTGTTCGCCGAATCATGCTTTACAGCACCGATTAACGCTCGCAGCAACGTAATCCCTCAAATCACTCCTGATTGGCGTCTGTGTAGCACGTTATTGCGGTCAAATTAACTCTTTGCTGAAGAATTCACTTTCAGTTTTTATCCTTCCTCGCAGCTTTTCGTTCCAATGTGCAATCGTCAACGGGAAAGTTCAATCATTATACTTTGCGAAGGGTGGAATGAAGAAGTTTACGCACTTAATTATGGAGAAAAACTCGTTTCCCGTGGCGGTTTACGACATTGCAGGGAGAGAAAGAAAAACAAGCTTTTTGGCGATAACATCATAATTAATTTGTCACTCAAGTCGACGGATCTACTGATATAATTATTTCAACTGTCGATTATTATCAAATTCGGAAGATTCCTTATTGCCGTGCGCGATGAAGCCTGCCGAAAGTGGACGTCACGAAATAATGGATCGCCTCATTAAAATATCGAGTGTTAAATTCTGAATCTAATTGCTTTAATTTTCCTAATTTAACTGACAGCAAAACACGGACGTGGGGAGGAGGGGAGGGTGGAAATTTTATCGGGATTTATTAGCCGCGAGGAATCGACTGGGGTGCTCGTAATGATCGAGGCATTACTAATGGGGCGAGGAGGAAGAAGGAGGCAAAAAAGGGCGGAACTGCCTGCCAACGTAACAACGCCGCTGATGCAAAAGCGAACAAAATGCCGTCAGGTGTTGCCCCCATAAATCACTGCGTACGTACGTACCACCTTCCCTTCGGTCTTCGTCGCGCCGCGCCGATGCATTCGATAAATAAAACATGCGGCGCGAAAAGGTCCGCGAGATGTATCGATTGCTTCTATCAGATAAACGTTACATAATGCCGCGTACTATTTCTATTTCGGAAGAGGGAGGCACGCACCCTCGCAAGTCACCACCTGCTTAAACTGGATACCACCATCTCATCATAAATTTGAACAAACATTTTTTCCATGAAAAATTTCTATGAATGCATAAAGGTGAATGTGTAAAGGGATTTCTCATTTCTTCACGAATTCTTTTCGCGAGAACTTCTATTCTCGGTTGCTGTTCGGGATGCAAGGATGTCCTAATCAATCGTGGCGATCGCGTGAGACACGGGAGAGTGCGAGGAACTTCGGCACCGTATTAATTACTAGTCGCTAACAATGGCACTATAATTAACAATTACGCAGCATGATAATTATGTACCACCGGACTAAGTTATCGCGCAGCGTCGCTTGTTTGTGTGTACGTGATTTCATAGCACCTGTCATCGTGCATAGCATAAAAGACGACACGTGGATCCCCGAGATCCGAGGATTAAGCACCAACGAAAGATCTTTTAGGCATTGTGGACGTAGAAAGAGAAAAAAGCCATAAAGATGGAATAAAAAATCCTCAAATTAAAAAATAAAACTAAAAGGTTTATTACATTTTAACAAACTTTCAGAGTAGCGAATCCTTTTATCCCATTTAAAGTATTGTTTAAAAACATACGAAAATGTATAATTTTATCGATCATAGACTCCAGTCATTCAATTCTCTTTTGAGTTTGCTATCTTAAGTACGTCAATTTAACTTCATCTATGAAACCTGCATGCCTCCTTTTTGCCAGGAGCATAGTAGGAATCGCAAAAACTGCGCCAAGTCCTGATGCAAATTTATGTTAACAGCGTCGGGGGGTGTCTCTCTCATATATTTACAACTCCGTCGCGAATAGAAAACGCAAATGGCAGTATGCTACCAATGCAACGTGAGCACATACGTACGTTACACATTTACAATGCCACATAATCTTATCTCGAACTCCTTTAAAAAAAAGATATAAAAATAATTAATTGGATCAATCGTAATTACAAATTATATGTATATATATTTATTATATTTATTATATATAAATTATATATATATATTTATAACATAAAATTTTCTTGCTAAACTTATAATTGCGCAAACTTAATATTTTGTGCAATTTTTTATATAATATTAGCTAAATCAGAAGCAAGCAATTAAACACTTACTTTCGTCATTGCAAAAACGAGCATACAAACTGCAGTTTAATTTTATTCAGTTCGAATATTCGCAAGTAACGCACGGATAAGTACAGGCGTGCGTACGCGTCTAGCGAAGGCGAGAAAATCATTATCGAAACGAGTTAAAAGAACGAGCTTCGATGAGAGCTTCTTGCAGGCATGCGGCGTCTGTATCGCCTTACCTCCCTTTCCCCCGTCCCCACTCAGTTTAATTAAATTCCCGGAGAAACGGTGGCTCTTCATCCCTTCCTTACCTCACCGCGGGTGCTCTTTTTTGCGCGGCTGTGTCGACGACACACACATATACGCATGCATGCATTCACGTTCGCTTTGCTAATTGACGGATGAATTAATTAGTGCAAATGATCGATCGCGCCCGCCCACTGTTGGATTTATTTCCTGTCGAGATGTACGACAATACGCAGTGTGGTGCGAGATTGTTGAATACTTGGACCTTCAGAGTGTCTTTGATTAGCATCGGCTTTCGGAAAAAACTAACATCGGAATATTTTCCGGTAATAGTAAAGAATTGTAAGTACAATTATGCAAAATGTTTTCATTGTCATCTGATTGGCTAACAAGTTATCAACAAAATGTTAGAAATATAAAGTGATAAAAAATTATAACACAAGAGAAAACTTAAAAATATTAAATATAAAAAAACTAACATAAAGTAATAAAATAAAATATCGAAAGAAGTTCTGAGATCAAAGTGTTTGATATTGCTTAAATCGATTAAAAAGAACATTTCATTAAAGTAATAAGGCATTACTAATTAAATAGTCACTTAATAATCGAATAGATATCACTGGCAAAAGAAAAGTGCACCGATATAATATAGCGTCAGCGTTTTGAGGTAGCTAAACAAAGGATCGCGGAACATGAAACTTGCATTGAAAAATCACTAGATAATCTTGCAGTAAATTAATAACTCCAAATCATTCTACTACTACAGACTTCAGAAGCTGCAAAAGCGACGCGGCAGGCACGTGTAACATTACGATAGTGATTTATAACCGCGCCGTGGAGCAGTTGAGCGTCAGCATCATTTGTGGTGTCAGCAGTCTGCTTATTGTTAGAAGCAATAAGACGCACTCTGACACGTTTCGCGCCGATCGTCTGTGTGCGCGCGCGCTGAGCGTGTTAATCAATATTAATATCTGCTCCGAACCAGAGTAATAGTAAACAATAATCATGAATCAGGTTCTTCCCTTAAAGCTCGAGATTTGACATGCTTAACGGTAGAAATGTAAACTCAAAGAAACAATCTTCAAAATTGCGATATGGATCTTTCATAAGAGAGTAGCCATTTTGGAGAGATTTCATAAATAGTTTATGCATTAATTACTCAACAATCTCAAAAAATGGGAGACAGAAGAAGGGAAGGGAATTTTTTATGAAAAAAAAAATCGTGACACCTTTGGACAATATTAACGAGGTCGTGTACAAAACGAGCAGACGTGGTACATGCATTAAGGAAATCCTCTCTGCCGCCATCTTTATTGCATTATAACTCCCTCTGTGTACTCTTTTTTTTTAAGCAGATAAACCGGTACATTTGTCCGACAGTTGCGAGTCGCTATAAGTTTTCGCAGTAGTTTTCATAGTTGCGAGAAGCAACGCGTTGCGCCGCGCGCTAAGGGTGCCTCTAAAACCGGTGGCTATTGCTGCGTAGCGCGCTAAAAGCAGAGTCACATATACACCGAATGCTTTTGCACCGAACAGTCGTGAAAAGTCGGCCGATGGTCGTCAGTTACGAGGTGTAGCTTCAGTCCTTTGGCTTCTGCGCGTGTACCGGATGCGCGAGCACTATTCATTAATGTTATTCCCTTTATTATCGGACTATCGCGAGCTTCACGCGCGCCTTATTTCTTCGAATCGAAGTTCGTACAAAAAGTCCGATTCGCACAAAAAGTTAAGTCTATAATTCGTTACTTTTTGTCGTACTAATAATGTTCCTCTTGGAGAATCTTTTTAACAAAAGATCGTACATGACGTTGTCAACTTCACGTACGGGCCTTCAGATAGCTATTCCATAAATAGCCGCGTAATCTAAATTCCTTGTGGAGACAAATGAAAAGAGATCACTATGTCGTCCCATAAAATCGCATTTGCGACGCTGATGGTGCTCACAGCCCACGTCGCTAGGAATCATTCAGATGACTGCACCTGATCCCACCACCATTTATCCTATCCATAGAGACGCTTCGATCTGCGGTTATGCGAATCTCATTTTCTGCTATGGCCGCCATAGCTTTCCCTCCGAACGAGATAAGCCGCGTGTACTCGTGCTGGAAGTTAAAGGATGCGGCTGCGTGTCCTCGAAAGAGGCGCAGAGGCTGCAGATAAGGCCTTGATGTATCCTGAAGTACGTTCGTAGTAATATTAATAACGCATCCTGCCGCCATGCTCCTCGATACAAACTCTGGTCGCTCTTGTAATCGTGGCTATCGTGCTCACCGGAATAATATAAGCGACTCTTGTCGCCCCCATTTCGTTTTTTGTTCTTCCCTTGGTTTCTTTTACTCATGGTTTTTTAAACATCTTTACCATTTACTATTTCCGAATATACATTTTTTCCTAACTGTTTGCATATATATAAAATGACAATAGATCAAATAAAATTGCGAAAAAGTTTAACCGTTTAAATTTTAACAGTTTGTTGTGCAGAAATGCTGAGAATACATTAAAGTCTAAGATTTCCAATTTATGAGACTTGAAATTTTCAATATATGTCAACTTTAAATACAAAAGTTTTTGAAAATTTCCCAGTTTGACATAGATACAAATTTAGAATTCTCAATAAATATAAATTTCGTATTATAATAGATAATAGATAATAGCGATAACATAAGTATATTCTTACAAGTACTTAAGATACTTTATTGGATTTGAAGAGATTTGAAGAGATTGTACGTCACACAACTGAAGCCAGAAAGTAAATAATCCTACAGACAGGTTGCAGCGGAGATTTCTCGTATCGCGATCAGTGATCGAGACATGTCTCTTCGTCACCAACGTAATCCTTTAAGATATCCACTAGACCAACCGATCGGGTTTCACAACTTTTCAATATGTAATGAGGCGGGCAAATTATATCTCGCCGCGTCTGGCACGCAGATGACGTTGAATGATGGATAGTCCAGATCTTCAATTTTAATAACAAAAGGAGGGAACCTCAAGGTTATTATGTCACAGCAACTTTTACTCCATGCTTAAAAATTAGGGCTAAATTAACAGTTATATAAAAAAATAACAAATTAAAAGAAATAGAAGATAAATAAAAATACATAGAAGTCGATTTATGTATCAGAATAGAAAAATCTTCTAGACTCAAAAATTTTAAATTCGAATTCTAAAAATAAAATATATTAAAACAAGTATATAATTATCCAAGAAAAGGTTAATTGCAACATTGCAATTAGAATCGCGATTGTATACGAAGTACTATTAGTATTACAGAGAAAATAAATCAAAATTTTTAAATAAAAAAGGATGGTGAGTTTTTACGAAAGCTTGAATAAAAGATGGTCATTCTAGCAACGTGGATTAAACCTTATTCATCAGCAATAGCACAGCTTCTGTACGCATTGTATTACGTATTGTTGCGGCTGTGAGTGCGTACTGGTGCAATGCGAAAAAGCGTCGGGACTTTCAAAAAAATTACGTCGGCCCCCATTGTTACGCGAATGAACGCGTTTCGTGAGTTGATGTCGTTCCTATCCATCCAATTAAACGTCGAGCGAAGCGCAGCTTCGGAACTACAGCGAGAGAGGAAGATGCATGAAAGGATGAAAAGGAGATGGTTAAAGCGGAGAGGAGTGAGCATAATGTCTGTATCACGAGAAGATCAAAAAAAGACGGAGAGGAAACGAGAAACGAAAGGAAGAAAGAAGGGGAGAGGGCGAAAGCGTTTGAAACCAGAATCTTTTACGGAAGACGAGAACGGAAGAGGTAAGCTTGGGGAAAGGAGAGGAGACAGAAGAGACAGCAGGATGAAGAGAAGGCCGTGGAATTCGAAGGGACGAGATATAAAAGAGTTTGTTATCTGTGAGTTCTTCAATAGATTGTCTTCTGAGATTCATCGGGATCTGCAATCACACAAGTGCTTGAGTTTAAGAATCTTTGTAATCTGCATCTTTTTTTAAACATCATGCTTGAATTCTTATTATTCTTAGGGAGTTTTAGATTCGGCAGATTCTTCAGTCCGTTAGAATATTTAACATTTCGATTTTTCGGAGCACTTAAACTGTTCTAGTAATCTGCTTTCCTTAGAATTTTTGCTGCGTTGAATCCTTAAAGTTTTAAGATCTCACATAATTGTGCAAGATCTTTTTGAGAACTTCTCCTCTTGCCCATTGCGTAGAATGCTGAAAGGGGAATCAGGAACAAAGGAGGACGAAGGAAGACAAAAACGTATCTGGTCCGGTGTCAGCCGCTGACGGATGGGCCCATGAGCTTTCTCAAGGCCTCACGAATCCGCGATATCGTAGTCCCTTCGTCTCATTCGTTCCAACTCAGTTAGTGCGGGTGGATACTCCAATAGATGTTGAAATTTTAAAACTATTTTCAATTGTTACTTTTTTTCATTTATATCATTTCTAAAGAAGAAAAAGCGAAAATTACTAATCCTTTTCGTAGCAATGTGTTTTATATTAATGATAAGAATACCACTGTGATTAACTTGATAAAAGATGAAAACATTAAACTCGAAATCTCTCTAATTACAAAATCCGTTATAATTAAACTTATAATTTGAAGAACAAATGCGCATATAATTTGCAGCGATTTTTAAATAAGCAATTATTTCAAATTTATTTCAAAGAAAGTATTCGAGATATGGTGATGTAATGTGATAATAAAATTTGGGCGTTTTGGGCTTTACCTGTTTAATAGCGTAACAAATTCTTCAATCTCATATTTTTTAATATTTCTGATTTATCAATTATCTAAAAGATAATTGTCTTTAATAAAGCCCAATGCATATCGATAATATTTGATCGTGCAAAAGGCCCTGTGAGATAACTTATCGAATGGGCAACAGATCCTTCAGGCAAAAAGCAAGGCCTCACTATGAAGATCGATAAAGTATCAACCGACGCAGTCTCGAAATCTTTGGTTTGTTTCACCAGATCGTGCTAGCAGTCTTGTGGGCCCGTTGGGTCCGTATCGTCGCCTTCCTTATCGACGCAAAGTTAGCGCGAATCGAACCTGGCATGAACGGGGCATGAGGCCCCACAGGCTTGTTTTCCACTCGAGTCTCATTCGCGTCAAAACCGGTTTTCTACAGGGAGATTTGAATTTTGCTGTGAACAGCGAATCCTCTTCCTTCTGGTTGCCTTTCTCCTCTGACTGAGAAGTGGGGTTTTACAAATCGAATCAGAAATACTCAATACTTTTTCAATTTATTACAGATTTTTATATTCGTAACACGTATTGGGATCTCTGTATTATTTTAATATTGTGTACATTCTTTTCATATCTTTTTCTCCTAATAAAGAAAACTTTTCATGATTTACTTTTTTATAAAAAACTTTTATAAATTGTATAAAAAGGTAAAACGTACAAAATTTGGCTTTTTAAAATAATAATTTTAAACAATTAAATTGAAATAATTATTGCGAAAAAGTTTTAATTAACTGAGATTACAACGCAGTCACTACAATTAATCGTAACCTCATTTAATTATTAACTTTTATTAATAAATATTTAAAGAGGTTTATATTAAAAATTCAAGGTAATCTTTATTATTGCGTATATTGCATTAGCGATGTTCGCCAAACCTCTCACCGCTTTTGCAATGAACCAACAAAGTTAATCTCTCGTATACTTGTCGATAGCAAGCGCACTCGGTGGTAGGGATCCGCTTATAGTGGTCGTCGGCCCCTGCCAGGGTCTTCTCTCCGTGTTGCTACTCGCAGGGCCTTTCCCCTGCATGTGTCGTGGAGTGGGAGGGACAGGCCCATTGCGCGGCAGGTAGGGGAGCTAGGTTTAAGAGAAGACAGGAGGCGAACGAAGGAGAAAGAGAAGAGAAGACGGAGCGAGAAAGCGCTCTCTCACGACGACGATGTTGCATTGTTTACGACATACAGGGTAAACCCGCTACAGCACAGCCATGTTGGATTCCTCTCGCGGCTGTAGATCAAAATTATAAGGCGGAACGCGCCTCGGAACGTCCGCTCGAGATCCCCTTGAGTACGCCACGAGTCTTCTTCCTTCTTCAATTTCTTCTCTTTTCGTCACTCCAAGGGAAAAAGGGAGCAAGGGCGCTTCGAGAATGCCACGAAGATCGATCGCTACGTTTGTCTTCCCTTTTTCAACCGCCTAGCAAACGAGAGCGCGAACCTTCTTCAGATTCGTGTCTCTCCTCGACCGCCCTGACTGCCTTGCGAGCAGCCATTCATTGGGTAGATAGGTCAGGTGACATGTATCGCGTGTCGCGCTCATCGAGCATCTCAATGGTTGCTTGTCAGTGGATGAACGCTTACCAGCAACAAGTGACTTGAAGTAGTGGATGTACAAAAGATATCTATATTTCAGACAGACGTTTCGAATTTGTATGAAAAGGGCTCAGATTGGCGGAATGTGCATGTTTGATGTCTCAAGATTAGACGGACAATTAATTAAATGGATTCAATTTTACTTTAGACTTTACCTATCATTATTAATTGGTGACACAGCTGTGATTGGTGATACACCATGACAAAATTGAAATTTACTTTTTAATAATATCAGAGCTAACGACTATTAATATAACATTTCTCAATAATAACTTCATGATCTTTGATACTACGTTTGTTAGGCTATTTAACTGAAATATATTGCTTCTACTTTGATTGTTCAAATCCCGCGTTAAATTCTGGATTTTATTGGGTCCAGTTCCTGTTTTGAGACTCACCGAGTAGTTCAGCAAGGCGCGCGATAAACCGCGGCGAGTCGTGGAGGTCGAGGGAGCTACCTAAGGTGAGTCTAGGGCCGCAGCCATTTTTCCACAGCCTCGCGCGGAGCGGTCCAGTCGGAGACCGGTGCTCCCTTCTCTCTCTACCCTCTTCCTCCTTCCAACTCTGCTCGGCAGATATCCTGGACCCCGACGTGCTCGTGGTGCCTTCCACCTAACTACCTAAAGACAGGTAAGCTTCGCGGCTCTGGTTTGCTGGAGTTACAGTGAAGGCACTTTAGAAGAAATAAGGCCCAGGTACGGAGGTGGGTCCCGGCCAACAATGACGCCCAGTTGAACGCGACGGCTCGGCACTCCTCGCGTGTTCAAAAGTGCATATCTGTTTAACGAAGTTCGCGCTCGTTGAAAATCGCGTCAATGCGAGTACGTTGATCCGAATCGATTACGGAACTTCATCTGTACGTCTTGGATATCGTATTGTTGCTTGCTCGAGCATTCCGCAGCGTTAAAAATTCAGTTTGTAGCGCGCCTTGTTCGAGATTTCTCGACAAAATCGGTGGTCGAAACAGTTGTTTCAATTCTTTAGCTCTAGTGTGCAAACCCAGCTCATCGAATGGTCAACGTTTTGTGGTACAATGTGATGCAAACTTGAGTGTTCTCAACTTTTGCGAGAATTGCAAGTGGAGAATGTGCGAGTGCAGTGACGAATGCGCCGACGACACGAAGACGCGGGAACCCAGAGATGTCATGTGAACGTCTCGCTGGGCCCGCTAAAACGTTCGATTGATCGAATTCATAGAAGGAAGTTCCAGTGAGGAAAATTCTGGACGAGTTCGAGTCCCGTACATCTGAGATGGCTACCCTCGGCCTCTCCAAAGTCTTCATATTGGACAAATATTTTACGGAACTGCAAAAGTTCTGGGAGACCGAAAAAAAGCTGCAAGGTATAAAGCTGCAAAACTGTCAATTCTTCGATCGATCTTTGCAATTCAGGATGAATCTTCTCTGGTCTAAAAGAAAAATTTAGTTTTCAAATTGTGAAATTAATTTTATTGTATTCTTAGAGTACATAAACAACTGTTGCTTTTGGATTCTCAAATTTAATTATTTCTGAAATATATTAAAGTTTATAATATATCAATCCGTGAAACTTTCAACTTTTAATTTTTCATATTTTTGTTTCTTGATCCATGATCTTTAAATGTATATATTTAGAGCTTCGCTAAAACTGTAGAATTTAAATATGTTAAGTTTTGAATTAATAAAACATTTCTTTTTTTCAAATTTATAATGTTTTTATCACATCTGTTTCTTTAGCATCTTTATTGAAAATTGTTAGTTCCGTCGAATATTTCAGTTTTAAAAAACTTATAATTTATTAAGTTTATAAATATTAACTTATTTGTAATTATTTATAAATATTAATATTCAAATTTTCGATATTATAAAACCAGTAAAGTTCAAAATCGAAAAATTATTTTTATGAATATAAATATATTGTTATACTCATTATAATAACTTATTAATTCTGTTTTATTCATAAACAAATGTAGAAAAGCCATTCTTATAAAGTGTAGGTAAACCGTTAGATTTTAACGATACTAACGATAGATTTCCGCGGAATTCTTATTACGGTCCTGCCACACTGAAAATGAAAAGATGCGATTGTTATAAAAGTTGCTTACTTTACAGTTAAAGTAATATAGTTTCTTCATATCTTCGCGGCTCTTCCTCCTTGATTACCTCTCAGCATTCTTAACTGTACCCAAGAGATTAAAGTCCTTCGTAAAAAATTTACGTTGAAATCCGAAATTTGCAATGTTTACGTTAAGTGACCATAAACATTCATATTTACGTAACCTCGCTTATGGATACTTTCTTAAAATTAATTTGTTGTTAATTTTTCATAATTGATATTCACCTTTTTATAGCTTTTGATTTTAAATCTAAAATAAAGGTTGTAGAATCAAGCTTCGATATAAAACAAATGCAAAATGCAAAATTTATTTAAATAATGTCACAAATTTTCGTAAATCTCGGTGCAAGAAAATTTTAATTTAAAGTCTGACTTAACATAACGTTTAATATACATATTGATAAATATAATTTATCAGGAGCTCTTTATAATATTTAATCATTTATATTGTGCAAAAATTATCAATCAATAACAACAAATAAATTATTTCTGGAGACCTTCGTACATTCTTAAGTACCTTAAATAAGTTTTAATTTTTCTTGAATGTTCAATCTAGCTTGAGTTGTCTCTCTTAAAAACTGTTTCTCACAAACGTGAACATCATCCACGCGCAAATACGAAGTCCGCTGAACTTTTAGACTCTGAAAGTGCACTAAACACATCAGCAAGGGTTTTAAAGAAATGGGACGCGCCGCGAATCAAGATAACTTTTTCACTTGCTTGTTTCCCAACTCGGAAGCGTCATTATTCCACCGTCTAGGACATCCTTACAGCTATTGTTTCATTATAGTACGTCCTTTACAATTACGGTCTTTCCGAGTCGTAGTAATTAGGTGAAGGGGGTGAGGGAGCGAAATATAATTAAAATACCTTCTACTTCTTCACCATCATTAATCGCGTTGCGTAAGGAAAATAACAAGAAAATAATAAACAATTTAATTAACTGTGTATAATATAATTATGATTAATTACGTGCGCGCTCACAATATTGTAAAAAATAATTAAAAACTAACTAAAAAAAGCATTCAAGAATACATTTATAGCTTCCTGAAAATTTAGTTTTATTGTACGAATTTAGAAATTCCAAAATCTTAATTAAAATTAAAAAAAATAATGGCCTTGACGTTGTACTTATAAATCAAGCGCGCTTTTACTTATTGCATTATTATCTTATTTATCTCTTATCGAGGTTTCAGAGGAAAGTTGTCACGTTTCCACGTCAGAGAAATCGAACATTAGCACTCAAGTATACCAATCTTAAAAACTATCCCCGCATAAGGATGATGCCTTAAGGTTATAAGAACACATGCGGTAGACCGGTTACCAGAAGCAATCGTTAACGATCTCAAGGTTGTACGAGGTGCTAGGGACCCCGACCAGATAAGAGGAAGAGCGGAGGATTCGTATGCGTTCTGGAAATTAAATGAACAGAAACTGAAAAATTATACAGCAACTTGCTTGTAATTTCAGGATCTTATTTCGATGAAAAGAAGCAATATTATTTTTGCTGTTACAACACGTGAGAGAGAATCCCAACATTCTTCGCAATCATTTAAAAATTATTTTTAACAAACGTGATTATTTTCATCGTCTCGAAGTAGCTTGGATTTGAGATAGCGAGAGTTTAATTATAACACTTGGCCTCTTGAAAACTTCATAATCTTGAAAAACAAGAACTTCTTGCGATCCGCACGACGAGAAAAAGATCTTTTCTTGCTGAGGTTTGTGCGGAGCAACGGCCTAAACTGATGCATCTCGCTGTAACTGCTCGGTCCCACATGCTGTGAGCGCTCGTGTGCGTGAATAGCACGGTAGTAAATGATACCCACGTACACATCTCATACTCGTAAACCGCGCACGTGCGCGCCTTTGCCACAGGCTTAAAAACCACACGAATGCGGTTCGATGCCGTAAGGAACGAAGAAAATTTCGAATATTCCGAATATTTCCGGTTTTTATCCTCTGGACGCGCATGCACACGCGCGAACACGCACACGCACGGAAATGACAAAATTGCGAAATTACGTGATGGCGATTGGCCGATTAATTAAATGACACTTAACTGAAGCTCATCAGTACAGAGATTAGATGCGAACTCGTAGTTATCCTAGTTGGGGCTTCCTGTTTTGATAATGTGCGGGGTTGCTACGCTTATTGCCGCTTCGTTAGTGACGTTACACTTGCAAAGTTCTGCGTCAAATTGGCACCGTGGGAAATTAGCATTTTATTAAGACCCAACGTGTGGATCCAACAGTCGCTTATTTATCCCATATATCTTGTCCTCCCCGTCCATCCCGCGGAGACACCATACGCGAGACTTGTAAACCCTTCACCCTGTTTCCTTCCAACCTTTGCCTGTTTTCCAATTGATGTTTCATAGAGCACTGCACGAAAATGTAATTTACTTCAATACGCGTACAGGAATCTCAAATTATTTATGCATCCTCGCTCATTTTGTAGGATATTTCAATATAGAGATATATATCAATTAAACGTAAAACATTTAAACTCTCTGGACAACTTAGTATATATTTCTTATTTAATATATAAATCGAACTGTGAAGTCAAAACTCTCGAAGTTAATTGCAAAGTTAGCTTTTTGAAATGAGGTTTGTATCGTTTTATGGATTAGAAAACTATATTAATTTTTATTTAAATATTAAACTATAACATTATATTAAATTATAAAATATTTCATTTTAAAAAATTAGAAAAAATTAGAGAAATTAGAAAATCAATTAATTTTTTCCTTATTGTATTATATATATAACTTATAAAAAGTATAATTTAACAATATGAAAAGTTATATTTCGATATTTATAATAAATCTACAACAAAAATAATAAATAAAGAGTAGGAAAGATCATGATTTATGGAATGATTGCTACACATTGAACAACCTTCAACGTGTTGGCAAAAAAGCAAACTAGGCGAGATTAACTGTACTTTCATGCTTCACGTGACTAAAGTTCCATCGCAGAAACAACGATGAGCGATTGTGAATTTTCCGGCGAAGTATTCGCGGACCAAATTCGTAAATGGATCACGCGTTAAGATAAGCCCGCGCGCCTAATTACGAATTAAGTTTCGACATACGTGCGGGCGTCGCCATTAATTTCGCCACGATTTGGTAATCTGCGCGCACAAGGGAGGAATGCAGAATACCTGCCGCGATTAATTTGCCTCTTTCGTTATCTGGATACCTGTGCCGAAGCATAACGGTGCACTTAAAGTAATCTCTGCTCCGTTTTTTCGCCCCTTTATCCTATTCTCGTTCTTTCGAGATTTCTCGCTTCCCTTCTTCAGGTTCTTTCAAAACCTCTATCTTTGTTTCGTTTAATTAAATTTTTTAAAAGAAGAATGAAAATCTAAATGGAAAGTGCACGGAAGAAACGAATCTGAGAATTTATGTTAATTGCCAAACGAGAAATTGAAACCTAAAAATTGTTTCACCATTTAAAATCGGAGTTAAATTTATGTTTTAATCAAGGATCTTCTTTGGATTAGCAGCAGAATTAATAATAAATTTTTGAAATAGCAAACAGCATAGAAATTAAATGTTTCGTTTCATCCATGGAACAATTTATACATTTCAGAATAACTAATAGGTGGAATAAATAACATTAGACGTGTGTATAATTTATATAATAATAGCGTAATAATTTATATGAATTATGGAAGTAATAATTTATGCGAGCAATCGCAACCGAAATTTACATAATTTATATAACATGCGTAATTCATGCACAAAATAGTTGCATAGCGTTCTGATGATTCGACTTTTGGAACATTCAAATGCACGCTATTTCAGGGGTTCAAAGAATTGTAGATTGGTAAGGGGAGGCGGCGGAAACTCGGGGAATTTCGCGCGTTTCGGCCATTTATAGATTCAAGGAGAGCCGCGAGTCCGCAGAATTAGAAAGAATAAAGCAGAGATTAATATCTGAGGGAAGGTCAACGACGACATATAAACCGAAGAACATTAGTCGGGAAGGAGTTATGACGAACGGGATGTAGACGCGCGGTGCCGTGAGAAGAACAAGACGAAAAAGAACCTGTTTTCTTCGAAGGAGCGTTCAGCCCCCGAGAAGGTACCTGCGCAGTTTAATTCCTGCACAGTAGGACCTGCCCGCTATATTATAGGGGGTCTGGAAAATCATGAAAGTAAGATTCGAAGGCACTCATCGTTTATGCCCTTCGTCGATCGGCATTTATTTATTTATCGTTGTTATTCCGCGGTTAGTGCATTTGCCATTCTTGCCATCGTATTACAATTCCTTCTTACAATCGCTGGCTTTATTGTTCTTTACTGTGACTTTTTAGTTATTATTGCTACATTTATCGCATGGCTTGTCGCTTAGATTTATCAGAACCACTTTATCAATATCATCGAGATGCTAGTAGCATCGTCAGCTGTAACTTCTATTCCGTTATTGTGTTTAAAAAATTTCCTCTTACGTTTATTTATGATTTATTTTTCTCAGAAAATAATTTTGGGTATTATAATTATTAGAATCACGTGTTCATAGTCGAACTCTTTGACTCACATTTGATTACATGGCGCGCATGTTCTTACGGACTGAATATTCTTAAAGTCCTTCGGATGCACATCGATGTGCGTCTTCGTCCGGTTCAACATCGGCGAGCATTATCGTAACGTACAAAGTTGCTGAATGTTGAAACGATCCCACATCGAATCGGCTCGCTCGCGAGAACAGGGCGGTAAATAAGGCGCCGTGCGCGTTAAACAACTTACTCTGTCCGAGAACCGGTTATGTAACTAATCTCGTATCCGGAAGTCGGCTGTGTCGAGCAACGAGACCAGTTCCCGGCGCGAATCAAACGCCGGGTATCGCATTATTATCCGGCCGCGGGAGTTTAGCGTCTTCGTCCGGAAAAAGAAAGCGGGGAAACGTGTCCCGGACGCGCGACGAGCGCGACGCTGCGAGAGAAACACTTTCGATCGCGCTCAGAATCTGGCCGATCGGCCAGAAGGAAACGCTGACGGAAATGTCGCTTCACGTCGCTGATAATCGGCGTCGTCCGACATGTCGATCTGCATAATCTGTCCGTGCGCGATTGATCGATAGAGAAGGCGAGATTTGCGATCATGATGGATGATCGGGGAGAGGGGGGCAATTTTAACTGGCAAATTTAACTTGGTTAATCAGAAGCACCTCGGAGTGTCGACGTTGCGATTAACTGGGAATTTTAATTGGCCGACGTAAAATGAAATTTAATAAAGTCGCAAGAAGATGCAATCTGACTCTTGTTAACTCGAACTCGAAAGAAGAACAATACATAATAACCTTTCTGTCTGTCTCTTATTTTTAAATAAACTTAAATGACTTTAAATAATTAAAAAATGTATGTTATTAATTTATTTCATTTTTTATGATAATTAACAGCATACTAATGGTGAGTTAATAGCGAGTGGAATAAATGATGCAAATAATAATTATATTTGCTATTAAAGTGCTCACGTAATACGCCATAATTTACTTTGTATACATAGCTAATACATTTATGCACTGCACGTTAGTAGATCCGCGCATCGATAAGCTACTAAGATCCATAGATAACTAAATCGTTACATTGTTGATTCTCTGAATTGATGAAAAGATTGCCAGAACTAGTCGCCCGCAGCTCTGTAAATAGTTGATTGCATTATTCCGTTGAGTGAAGCGGTGGAAAATGACGGTACTTTCCGTCTTTACATTTCCACATATCTGTGTTTGGCTGAAGCAGAAAGTCACAAAATTATTCAAGTTAGGTTTCTAACACAAAGCGATCCAAGTAAACGTGTTGTTTAATTTAGCGCCCAAGATGTCTCTCCGAAATCCGTTAAGGCGGAATGGCAGCTTCTCTTTTAGCTTTATCGCAACTCTTCTTGGATATTTTCCCATTTAGCTTAAGCCGGCGGACTCGCGCCCTTTAAAGTCTCCTCATCTTCCCGAGAAGTTAATATCTGAAGGCACTCATCGACAATACCTCGGCGGGGTCATACTCAGCGACCATAACGCACTTGGTCGGTTGCGTGGTACGTGATTACAATCCAGCGCGGCAGCTTCCCTCAGGTGACGGAGAGAAATCTCGAAGTCCATTGAGAGCGCGGTCTCCTCCATTTCGACTTATCCGCTATTGTATCTTAGATTAACGGTACTCGAGAAGCTGCGCACGGTCAGCTCGAAAGGCGCGCACACGCGCGACGGATAAAGAGGATAATGAGAGATGAAGTCGAGAGCACGTTGAAGCGAGACCCGAAACAATCATAAGTGCGAGGACGTGTCCGGTCTTTATCTTTGTAACTGCACGTGTATTTTCTCGCTTGTACCAGGGGGAATGGGTATTCTTTTTGTATGAGCGAGAAATCCCTTTTCAGACAGTTCGCACGTGATTATCACGTCGAATGGGATTATAAATGAGAATATCGCAAACCAGCGAGTAGAAATGCATTACTGTTATTAATCTAAAGATTTTTAATTCAATATGGATTATCCAACACAAAAATGATATCGTGATTTCTTTATTTTCAAAAACAGACGATTTGCAGAAGCATTTGCTGTCAAGTTCATTTATTTCATTACGATAATTCGATTCACTAAACTTTGTATTAAATTATTTCAGTTTAGTTTTACATTAAATTATTTTTACATCAAATTGGATACTTAACATAAAGTCCACGTATTTAATCATGACAATTTTCTATCTATTTTACACGAAATCATGAATTACAGTTATAATGTACATTCCTCTAAAGTGTAATCACCATTGCGTGCAATCACATTGGCAATTGCGTGCAGTTACACCAACAATGTCTCAAAGAGACCTCCTGTCCGGTTCTTGCAGATGCTTCCTCATCGAACGAAGCGGTGCACCTACAGCAGCGCCTGCGGAGTCTGAGCACGGAATTGGTGACCCTGAGGAACCGGCTGCACGTAAGCCAACCGGCGAACGCGTCAGGGCCGGCGAGCGCCACTTCCGGGCCCCTATCGAAGAGTTCGGAAAAAGGTGGTGCGCCCGCATCACCCGCACCGGCGGTACCGCCAAGAACAACCCTGCCCCCCGGTGGTGCGGTATCTCATGGGATCGGTCACCCTGCAGGTCACACATTGACAGCTTCCGCGATTGTCCATCCACATGTCAATCACGCAGGCGCAAACGCGCTCAACCATAACTCAACTGCAACGAATAATTTAATATCTGGTTAGTGTGTAGATATTTGAACCCCACATCAGTATCAATCTCATAGGCAATAAACAAAATTTGGTTACACGAAATGCACAATTTTCTAAATCAACATTTTTTATTAAATTCTGATATTAAGGAAAAATATTTCCATTTATTAAAAAATGATTGTATATAATTATGATAGTCGACAAAACATTGCTTTCTACATTAAAGTGGTAGAGGCAATTTTCATCAATATTTAGAGGTGTTAAATAAATAGAAAAGTTTGTGGAACCCACATGTATATGAAAAATATGGCAATGTGTCGCACATGAGACAGTGAACACTATTCTTGAAATTTTTCGACGTGTTCAGAGCTGGATCCATCAAAGCAGCGGCACAACGGGGTGTCCGATGACGGGATAGTATCTTGCGTGACAGCGTTAGGGTGCCTTCGGTCGCCACCCATCTCCAGCATCATCGCCGACGTGAAGAATGCGAGGAGTAACCAGAGCCAGCATCGATGCCTCCCAAAAGTCACCGCGCCTTCAGCCGGCCCTGCAACCTCCACGGCCTTCGACGACCTCATTCATCTACCCGGACCTCTCACAGAAGACGCAGTGCTTAAGTGCCTTCAAGCTCGCTTCTGCGCCAAGCAGTATCATGTAAGATCAATGCTCTCGTGTAAAATGCATAAGCGATAGTTCTCAGAAACTCACAAGAATTCGGTAATCCATGCAACCAGTATATCAAAGTGCCAGATTCTAAAGATCTCCCAAGTTTGGCAGCCAAGTATCGCGTTTTAAAGACTGCGTAGACTCCATAAGAGAAATCCAAAAATAAAAGACGGAGAAGGACTTACAAATTTAAAAGACGCTAAACGGTACGAGGATATACGTGTGAGACGGCGTTAAGGGGGGAGCCTGCTTTAGAACGTTGAAAATAAGGTATAATTTTACGAATGTTTTTGGAGAAACTATACAGCGGATCATTATAAAACTTTGATGCATTTATTAGTACATGTTTAAAGATAAAAAAATTATTTTTTGATTTGAATATATCGCCTGTAGAGGTCGTCCTGGAGGCATTGTAAATTGGTGAGCATTCTCCTGCCTCCAAATTTCATCCAAACTGAAAAATTGAAATATTTTCTCGTTATTTATGAATTCCCATCGTCGATGAACCTTTAATATTCATAAAAACATTAAGTTAAACAATTACTTTTGCATGAAAAAGTTCAACAACTTTGCCTAAAAATCGTACTTTTGTGTTCTAAGCTCCACCATTTTGGCACTTTTCAACTTTTTTCTTCTCTCTTTGGTTCATCGACGATGGGAATTCATAAATAACGAGAACATATTTCAATTTTTCAGTTTAGACGAAATTTGGAGGCAGGAGAATGCTCACCAATTTGCAATGCCGGCGACGCGGCTGCACTAAGATTTCTCCAGGACGACCTCTACAAGCGATATATTCAAATCAAAAAAT
Organism: Ooceraea biroi; assembly: GCF_003672135.1. NCBI lineage: Eukaryota > Metazoa > Arthropoda > Insecta > Hymenoptera > Formicidae > Ooceraea > Ooceraea biroi. Next base: position 9,457,973 of record NC_039512.1, read on the forward strand.
AATTTTTTTTATCTTAACATGTACTAATAAATGCATAAAAGTTTTATAATGATCCGCTGTATAGTTTCTCCAAAAACAATTCGTAAAATATACCTTATTTTCAGCGTTCTAAAGCAGGCTCCCCCCTTAAACTTGATTGCAAAGGCCGCAGCTTTCTACTTCGCGATCTGGAGACCCAAGAATTCCAGAAATCTAACGTTCGTGAAAAGTGTGCGTGCGCAACACACGCGCACATCCATGTGCGAATAACGCGACCGTGCCGAAGCGGAATGCAAAGAGGCGGTCTCAAGTTGTATTCATAAGTACACGGCAGCGATGTTGTCGGTGCTGGTGCCCGCAATAACGCAAACACTGCACAGCGCAGCCGATCCGCCGCCATTAAGAATTCACCCTGTCTCTCGACTGGTCCGCACATACCACCCTGCCGCGGGAAACCCACGCACAGGTGGCATGCATGCACGCATTCCGACGCGTGTGATCGGTCAAGCCGGTTTTAATATGCATTTGTTAATATGTTGCGCACATGATTGATTAGGATCTTCAGGACCACCTCCTGACCAATCATACTTGATAACAATTACTGTCATAAGCTTGGTTAAGTTTTATCTATGTAGTTGTTATAATGACAATTAACGATTGGAAGAAAGTTCAAAGAATTATTAATATTAAACAGGATTATAATAAAATGAGGCAAATACATTTTCAACAAAATTCTCTAATCAATAAATTTGAATTTAAATATCACTTTATTAACAATGTATCTATTGATTTAAATTTTATTAAAGCTTTCTAAACACGTTCAAATCACCTAATTACGACTGAATTGTCGCATTTATTACGGTAATTTGTCTTATGTCCCTTTCATGATGATGACTGACTCTTCGCAGCAGGCTATTGACTTTTTATACGAGTCGTTCTTCGAGTTGGTTCGCCGTTTAAGCGGTCTATTGAGAAACCCCTGATTTCTCCGCGATCTCGAGTTCCCCAGGCAAGCGAGGACCTTTTTCCTTACCGATTGCGGTTGATTGGATACCTTCTCTCGACCACAAGAAGCAAGCTGATCATATCTGCTTACGCATTTTCATTACGCAATGCGCGTTCGATATAAATTTGACATTTTTAAATGGGACTGGAGAAATCTATCGCAATTGATCCTCAAACAGATTAGATTCAGATTAGATTCAGATCCAGTTTGTAAATCACAAATTGTTCGAAAACTACGCATCTCCCTAAGTTAGAAACGTAAATCGAAGAGCAATTGTATGCTGAGATATTTGGAATTCATTGAGTAATGATCACAATTACAATGAGAGAATTCCAACATATTATGAGTCTCGAACGCGTATTATCTGAGAATTTCAATTAGCTGGGGCCGCTAATTTATGCGCAATTTCCTCGTGTTAAACGACAGTTTGCACTTCAGAAGTTAATAGCTGGGACGGCAATAGTTTTCTTCGCCATTGATGACGCTCCCACGTATTATCGGTATGCACGCAGGTGCGCGATCTGTTTACAGCTTGCACACGCAGATTCCGACACCGCCTACTTTCCTCCACCTGTAGGTCCTATGGCACCCGACGAGAGACTGGTTCTACCCCCTTTCTCCCGCCGAGCTTCACCATATTTTGGACAACCTTTTGTGCCCTTCTTCATTCATTCTTAATTTTTTAATGATATTCTAACGATAATAAACATATAATGTAAATTAAGTTACTGACTTGTATATTAGAAAATTAGATGGGTTTTAATGATGGTTTGTGGAAATGATTTGTTATAAATTTTTTAAAGTTTTCTGTGATATTATTTACAGAATATACAAAAATTATCGTAAAAAGAGTAGATTAGGAACCAATTCAAAATTAATTGTTGTCTAATAAAAATAATTCAATGTTTTGGGGATACAAAGAGAGAGACATCTCAAGAATTAGAAATATTTAGATATCTTAAAGTTATTTTACAATAGAATATATGCTAAAGATAATAATTATTATAATAATAATATGATAATATTAACGACATAGTGAAAAATTCGATTTAATAAAAAGTAAATCTCTGTTTAAGAGAAAATGGAAATACTGTTTCAGACAAACGTAGGTCCGATATTGGTCTGCGTGAACCCTTATACGGATGTCGGGAATCCGTTAACCTTAACGAGCACCAGGTCGGTACCATTAGCACCTCAGCTAAACAAGGTCGTGCAGGAAGCCGTGCGACAGCAATCGGAGACCGGCTATCCTCAGGCAATTATCCTTTCCGGTAAGATCTGCGCGACGCGAATCTCTCTTCTCCTTTCACCTCCCTTTTCTCTTCAGGAATAAAAATTTCCGGAACTTTTTCCACAGGGACAAGCGGTTCTGGAAAAACGTACGCCTCAATGCTGTTACTCAGGCAACTCTTCGACGTGGCCGGCGGCGGACCGGAAACGGACGCTTTCAAACACCTAGCGGCAGCTTTCACGGTCCTTAGATCCTTGGGCTCAGCGAAAACCGCCACAAACTCGGAGAGCTCAAGGATAGTAAGTACTTCACTTCAAAATGCATGAAATAGAAGCGGATAGATAGATAGAGAGAGATGAGGGAGTGAGGAAGAGAGAAAGAGGGAAGGGGAGGAAAAAAGAAGAAATGAAAAGAGAGATTACGGAAAAGGTAACATCATTAAAACTAGAAGAATTGCAACGTAGTACAAAAGCAAACTTTGCAACGATAATTACACGCTACTTTAATTAATTAACATATTAACGTTAAAGTAACTTATACACGCTGCACTTTCAGGGTCATTTCATTGAGGTTCAGGTGACGGATGGTGCTTTGTACAGGACAAAAATTCATTGTTACTTCTTAGACCAAACGAGGGTGATTAGACCGTTGTCAGACGAAAAGAACTATCACATCTTTTATCAGATGCTAGCTGGGCTGTCTCACGATGAGAGAGGTAATGAAATTAATCACACGATTATTAACATGATTATTGACAAATCAATAACGATTTATTTCTTGAGAAATCAATTATCTCAATAATTTTTACAGTCAAGCTAAGTTTGGAGGGATACAATCTCAAAAATTTGAGGTATCTTCAACATGGAGACACGCGGCAGGACGAAGCTGAGGACGCCGTTCGATTTCAAGCGTGGAAAGCTTGTTTAGGTATGTTCCACTGTATAAAAAAATATAGAACTTAGTTCTCCCGAAAATAAAATTTAGCAAAACAGTAAATGATAACAAACTCTTTTCTAAAATAATTATATACATAGATCAGTGTGGAATCTGCCAGCCTTTTTTACATTTTAATATTTAACTAAATTCTTTGCAAAAAGACATTACATGTTAATTCTTTTCATATTTTAAAACTAATTTACTAATTTATAATAAATAATTTTCTATGTTTATTTTTCTCTAGGTGTCCTGGGTATTCCGTTTCTGGATGTCGTAAGGGTGCTAGCAGCGGTGCTCATCCTCGGAAACGTTGGTTTCACAGACGGTCCAGGCGTAGAAGTGGGCGTGCTCGGTGAGAACGAGTTATCCTCCGTAGCTACACTCTTGGGAGTTCCGCCGCCAGCCTTGTTACGTGGACTCACCTCGAGGACTCACAACGCGCGCGGCCAGCTCGTTAAATCCGTCTGCGACGCCAACATGGTATTACCATCAGACTTTGTTGATGAGACGAAGCAGTGACGAGCAACTTCCTATCTTGTTGCGCTGGGATTCGCGAATTAAGGAACTCTTTGATGCAGGAATCCCTAAAGCATTACGAATTTTGACGTCTGAGACCGTAAATGCTTGAATTCTTTGCATGCTAAAGAATCTGGTTTACCTAGATTCGTAGATATGGTATTTCCGCTCAAGTTATTAATTGCATACTCTTTCAACATTGATGATACCAACGAGATTTTAGATTTATTTTATTTTATTCAGTTTCTTTCTTTCTTTTATTACAATTTTCTCTTATTATAAATTTAAAACTTAAAAAATTAAGAATAAGATTATTAGGAATTGTTTTGCATTTTTATCGTTTCATATTTTCTCAAATACATGTAATTTCTTCTGTAATAATTTATTCGTGAAAAGTGTTTTTAGATGATAAATCTTTAATTTATTATTATTTCAATATCGATATTCTTTTGTGAATTAAAATAAATAGATAAGAATGTATATCATATCATGGTTTCTGTTATTCTAAGGCTTGTATGAAATATATAAAAATTGCTCGTCACTGCAATCAAGTAGGATCTTATAACATTGAAACTATTGAAGAATGTCTGTCTATACAGTCTAACATGACCAGGGATTCACTGGCAAAAGCACTCTATTGCCGCACTGTAGCCACGATAGTAAGACGCGCTAACAGCTTAAAGAGACTCGGTTCGACTCTCGGCACTCTCTCATCGGATTCCAACGAGTCCGTTCATAATCAAGCAGAAGTTACTAGCCAACATGCTTCTACTATTGGCAGTTCAGCAGGTAAATTTTCATTACGCTAATTGTAATTTATTACTGTAGCAAGCAATATTAATTTATCGCTACGTTGCTAGCTAAATAATTGTTGTTGCGTAAAGTTAAAGTTAAAAGTTAACTTATTATTTTAATCAAAGATAAAGCAGTTAATTCAAGAGATATAACAGTAGTACAGTACTTTTCATATAAAATTCTCTAAAAACATTAAATTTAAGTACATGTATTTTTCTCAAAGCAAATAACACTTTCGAAAGAAAGCACTTTATAATTATTTTCGTAAGGATTTTTATTTTCCAACGCAACAGAGGGAGAAAGTAAAGAGAAAATTTTTTCCTGAAAACTGTTTCAGGAGGAACAGGATCCCGAAGCATGACTGCCCTGAATAACGCTGTGCGACACGCCACAGACGGTTTCATCGGCATCCTGGACATGTTCGGGTTCGAGGACCCTAAGCCGAGTCAGCTGGAGCACCTCTGCATCAACCTTTGCGCAGAGACCATGCAACACTTCTACAACACTCACATATTCAAAAGCTCCATCGAGAGTTGCCGCGACGAAGGTATTCGATGCGATGTCGAAGTTGACTACGTTGACAACGTGCCATGCATTGATCTCATTTCTTCTCTGGTAAGTTCTCTCGCGTGTCACAAACGCAACAATTCAAAAGTTACGAACTAATTAGTTAAGTTTCTTGTTTATACTCGCGCGTCGATCCTTAATAATAAAATTATTATGATAATCGTACAATAATATTTAAGCAATCACTCTTTTTAATACTTTTTTAAATTCTTTTTGTAAAAACACTCTTGATTGCATCTTCAAGAGAAATAATTATGCTAATCACTTTTAAAGAATTCCAGACGTTTTAAAACTTATCTTAATAATTTAATATGAATCAAAATTATTTTTGTTATTTAATTAGTAAATTATTTTATGGATGAATGTGTGTGCGTGTTTGAATGTATAGTGCTTATAAAGTTAATATGCATGTTGATTTCAATTTACAGCGTACCGGATTGTTGAGTATGTTAGATGTAGAAGGTTCTATACACGGAACCGCAGAAAGTTACGTTTCAAAAGTGAAGGTACAGCATAAGCAGAATCCTCGACTATTCGAGCCAAGGACCGTTGATTGCAGATCCTTCGGTATTCAACACTTCGCAGGAAGAGTCACTTATGATGCTTCAGACTTCTTAGGTACGTAGGGTTTCTTTTATTATATTATATTGTATTAAGAATATAACGAAATCTATGTAAATTACTATGCAATTTACTAATTATATGGTGAATTAATATTAACGAAATATATTTTGTCAAGAGTATTACGAACTTTATTAGTAAATTACTGTGTAACTTACTAATTACGGTATAATAAATTAATATTTATAAAATATAAATATTAATTTATACAGACGCAACAAATTATATGTACATATTTAAACACACTGTGTATTTAGATCTCTATATATCAATTATCGCAATAATTAATATGTATGTCAGTGAATATTAATTACTGCGTTAACTGATACACAGAGATCTATTACACTAAGATCTACTACACATTCGCATTTGTCACAATTCGATAATTCCGTCTTTCAAGACACAAACAAGGATGTTGTTCCCGACGACTTGGTGGCGGTCTTCTACAAGCATACGTGCAGTTTCGGCTTCGCCACGCATCTGTTCGGTAGCGAGCTGAAAGCGTTATACGCGAGTGATACCGTGCCGAGGGGCGTCAGTTTCCGGATTTCGCCCACGTCTCACACCGATCTGTAAGTGATCAACAATTCGATATTATGAAGAACATTAAGAATATTGGCATATATTAAATATTCGTAAAAATTATTAAAGTTTTACTTCAACACGTTTGTTAAAAAGAAATCTTTTATTTCATAATAAACGTACAAACGATGCCAACACTTTGATTAATAATTGATCGCTTGTGACGATAAGCTGATCTTTGAGCGAAACTTGAAGAGGACCGAGACGAAAGTAAAAGTTGTTCCTTGCAGTTTGAACGGAGACGAGCCGATCTCGACGTTGACGCAGGACTTTCATACAAGATTAGATAATCTCCTGAGGACCTTGGTCCACGCTAGACCGCACTTCGTTAGATGCATCCGAAGCAACAGCACCGAGACGCCGATGCACCTCGACAGGGGAGTTACGATGCGCCAGATACGCTCGCTACAAGTCCTGGAGACAGTGAATCTTATGGCGGGAGGTAAAACGACGAAATTTGGCTTTAATTGATTAATCCTTTTGCGCTAAAACAGTGTCGGCTGAACAGCAATTATAAAATACGGCAATATAGATTATTAGTGTTACGCATCCAAGCAATAGAATCATGTTCTTTACTGATACGCCTTCGTTATAACTCATTCATTAAAGATATTTCCAGATATCATTATCATACATTAAAATATCATTAAAGACATTTAGACATAAAAACAAAACAGAATTTACATAAAAATAAGAGCGAATGGGTTAAAGGATTAGAAATTTATTAATAGAATCTTCAATCAGTGAGCCTGAGTTGATGAGGAAGAATTTATACGATAATTTTCATGATGTATAGACGAAACATTGCCACTTAATTTTACGATTGTTTTTTTAAGATCAGGGAACTTACATTTAATGGTGGTTTTCTGCAGGATACCCGCACAGGATGAGATTTAAAGCGTTCAACGCGAGGTACAGGCTGATCGCGCCGTTTAAGCAACTGCGTCGCGCCGAGGAGCAAGCTGTCGAGGACACGAAATTGATTTTGCAGAACGCGCAGCAGCTGAAGAGTAAATTCGGCGCCAGCACTAGCTGGGCTCTCGGAAAGCGGCACATTTTTCTCAGTGAAGGTATCAGGCAGCAGCTCGAAAATCTACGAGCGGAAACACGGAGAAGAGCCGCCACCGTAATACAGGTGGGCATTTTCTTTCTGCTTAATAATCCCGTTTACATTTAAAAACAGTTTATCACAAAATCTATTCAAAAAATCTTCTCAAAAGTTTTCTTTTGGCTATATAAATTACTCTTTTATATACGTAAAATAAGAAAAGAATGGTTTAGATAAAGAAAACTTTATTTAACCTGTATTCAAAATTTTGTGCTATTTATTATAACCATTTTTACATTTCTGGGCTAAATAAACAAATGAAAATGGAGAACCAAGAATTTAAAACTTATATTATTTATTTAATTTATCTCCAGGCTAGATGGAGAGGATGGCGAGTGCGGAAAAGGTGGTCCCTGAGAAGAACAACCTTAGGAGTGACATCCGGCATTGGTCAGAAGAAATCTCAACAACCACCTACTAGAGCCAATACCGGAACTGTTCAGAGGAATGTCACTGCTGGCACAGGAACTGGAACTGGCACGCGTCCAAGACCGCAACCAATCGCCGGCACGCCACCTCCCGATCCTTCCGAAAAATGCGCCGATCAGAAGATGATCCAACAAACTTGCACGCTTTTTGGACTAGATCTGGTGAGCATCTGAACGCTACTTTTCCTTAAAGGAAAAGATTCATGGCCCCAAATAATAGAAAAAGATGTAAAAAGTCAATGGGGAATCAAGCTCTTACAAGAAAGCATGTAGATTCTTACTTTTCCTGCTTGCTACTTTTCCTTTTTATATTTCCAGATTTAGAAAATCGGATAAAATGTCATAATGTTTAGCATTTTACTATTTTAACTTGCAAAGGATGACTTTTTACTTTAATGTAAATCTTTTTATCATACAGGAGCGACCGCCACCTGTCCCTCCCAGCAGATCATACACCGTGACCGGAAACACGAAACTTGGTTATCCGCAAACCAGGATTATGAAAATGCCTTTCCCAGGTAAGAGATGTAATTTAAAACAATTGTTTGCAAGTATAATATAAAACAGAAGCGGCACAAATATAAATACGTAATTAAAATAACACATGAAGGAATAATTATGAAAATTTATTTCTTCTTAATTAAAAAACTTGTTCTTAAAGTATTCAATACAAATCTATTTTCGATATAAAATACTTTTTAAATTTCTAAGATATGTAATAAATGTAGAACTCTTGAAAGATTTCCTCTTCTTCCCAAATTTTAGAGATTTTATCTTAAATTAATTAATGCCTCAAATCAATTATTATTAACGTTACCAGAAATCATTTAATGAATATCTTTCTAAATATGATTTGATATATATTTTTTAGAAGAGGGCGAAGGCGAAGTGGTGCTATTAAAAGGAGAGACAGTTTTAGTCGTAGGTGCGTCACCTAGACGAGGCCATCTTCTCGTAGAACATAACAATACTACGTTACATGTGCCGTATCAGTTCATGGAGTTGAAACCTTGTAATATTAATGTCTAACGATATATATAATGAGACTATTTATTCACTATCATTCTTATAAGATTATGATGTTGTCTTCCCCATTCAACTTTGGGGAAAATTTACATTTGAAAGTAAATTTCCCCATAAGAAGAAGATATTTGTACAAAACCATTACAGAAAGATATTAAGAAGTAGAATTGTAACATTGCTATTTCTGATATGGATTGTAGTACTTTTAGATTTATTCTTTAGCGTTTCAAAATTTATTAACTCTCTATGGACTAACATGACATTGAACATAACATTATCAGCAAAACAACTTACAAAATGGCTGTACATATCCGCTTACGTATCAATTAATTTGTTCTTTGAAAAAGAAATAAAAATCAAAGAATCAAACAGCAAAACAAATTCTCGTAGTCTATTTTCCACAAGTGAATCTACTTTTGCCTTCAAAAAGATAAAATTTCGCCACGGAGGGTTGATAAAGCAACAGGGTTGCTGAGCTCTTGCAGAAGTTCCACATTGGAACTCAACGTTATACTCTTTACGCGCGCGAGGTTGTCTTACAAGTCTCGATCATCTCCGTGTCGTCTCCCGTCTGCCAATTAATTGCCATAAGACCGTCCTCAAGTACGCCGGGCAAAAGTTAGGGTAGGTGATTAGTATTAAGAGAGCGCCGGCGGCGTTACTCGCGGTAGAGTCAGCTCTAAAGGACAGTGAACTTCGTCCTCTAATTAATTACACCTGCCGTTAAACGAGCTTAACGCGGAAGTCACCGCGGCCGTGCTTATCGCTCATTTCAGACACGGTGCATCCTAAACCACGTTCGTCTTCCATATAGATAAAATACCCGCGAAGAAGTCGGAGATGCCTGATAGCAGGAGCGTAAGCCAAAAATGCAACGCTAATTGGTTCAAGTGAAGTAAAAATGTTTCGAGTTGACTGCGATGTAAATCGAGTGTGTACGATTGATAGGAGATAATTGATCTTAATAGGGATAAATCGATATTTGTGGTCAGCCGAGATATTTTTACGTGAACTAATAAGAATTTTCCAAAGTCCGTCAGACAGATCAATACTGAATTGGTCTCCCCAGCGATATTTCTAGCACGAATTGTAATAACGCGAGTTTAAGTTTAAGAAGTTTAAGTGGAACTTTTTTCACATTCTTAATTATTCGAAGCTATTATTCTATCTATGATATTCACAAATGACCTCAAAATAAATGAGTTATTACTCAAAAGATATTATATAAGCGTTGCTGAAGATGACAAATATATCGCGCACTTGAAAAATGTTACGAAAGATTGCGCATTTAACTCATAGTAGAATACGCACACCATGGGAGAGAACATGATTCTCTGACTGTAATACTTCTCTTACCAACAGTATTTGCTTGTTTATCACGAACTCTTAGTAGTGATTAGAGAACACTGCCACAATAATATATCTGTATTATAAGATGTATAAGATTTATATATATTTTATAATTTCTGAATTATATATATTGTAATCATATATATAGAGAGAGAGAAGCGAGCACTGGACGTTATCTACCATAAGAGATCCGCTTTGTAGATATACACGATACCCGTTTTGCTGATCGATTCTGGAAGTCCGAGGGAATGAAACAAATCCACGTCAGATATTAATTTTAACTTGTCATATTTCAGATTTAGATTTGATCCCTGTTGCTCGGAAAAATGCACGAAACTGTGTATGTATGTATGTGTGTAGTCTGTGCATGTGTAAGGAATTTTAACGGAAATGTAGTCTTAGATAATAGAAAGCAACGTAATGCATATGTACATATATATATATGTACGGATAATTGTCAGCGCTATGAAATATAAAGCGCGCACCTTTGAGAAAAGGGGCAATCATAGAAGCCGTTATTGGATTTTTTTTTTCTCCAATTTCTCTCTGCCATTATCTTCTCGATCCAATTAAAATAGGAACATTTCCATTTCAATATTCCTCATTTTTCCCACATACCTCTCCGATACATGTGCAATACGATGGCATTCAATCTATGATAAAATGAAGCTTCGTTCAGCCAATTTCAGCAGGAAAAAGATGCAACAAGGATGTGCGTTTAATGAAATTCAGAGATTAAAAAAATTATTAATTCCGGAAAGATAAGTTACACAAGGAAGTTTCTCCCTCTTTTGCTTACATAAAGGATTTAAATGCGTAAATTTCAGGCAAGTTGCCTCCGCATAACGGTAAAGAGATTTTTAGGTAATTACTTAAGTTTGCAAACATGCATAAAGAAAAATAGCGTTTCTGTTAGTGCAAAAGAGTTGGGAGTACGCGGAAAAGTGGAAATTCAAGAAAATGGAAATGCCAGAATCTCGTGTGCGTTTCGAGCTTACCTGCATGTCGGAATGCACCCGGCTTTGATGCACAACACTAAACGCGCACCGCGGAATTCATCTCACGAGAGCTTTATGGGGAGACGCGAGATAGAGAAGAAGCGTCGCGTTTCTCTTCTGCGAGCAGCGTTCTTACGTAAACAGATCTTTAAGCTGGCCTTGCGGCGCCGACGTTGACGTGCGCCAACCATTTACAGAAACTGGTAAAATCTCAGCTCGCGACAATCGTGCCCGCATACCTACAGCACACATTTGTTAGAGTTTCGAGACGTGCAAAAAGAAAAAGAACTCTGTGACAAAAATGCAGAATTACCTAAGTGCATAAAGTGTACTTCTTCAAAATACTCTGGCTATGAATTACAAAATTAAAAACTTTTTATATATTCCCAATTCTTTAACGGATTTTTTATATATTACTAATTCTTTAACGGCGAACGTGTTTGTGTCGAAATATTATAGAACTTTATTTCAATTTTTTAAATGATCGTATTTCTAACTTGTTTTACAGAAATACTTAAAGAAGCGATTGTGATGTATTAATATTATATAAAAATGACATTCTCATAATAGAGATAACACAAACAACGCAAAACTATATTTTATATTCTACTCAAATATTTCTCGATTTCAAATTTCGGTGAAATTCAAAGTAACAATTTCAATAAAATACCAATAGCTATAAATAAAGAAAATAAAATGTATCTTGGATTAATTATACATGCATAAAGATTTGCAATTTCAGAGTTTAGCGTTGCAATTTAATTACTTTTTTCGATTTCACACAAATGGAAACCGCAAGGAATTTTCTTTAAAAGGTATTGTAGATCAACGAAACGTGACATTTTCCCGGGTGAGAAAGAAAGACGGAAATCTCGCGGAAAGCGGGCAGAGGCGAGCAATATTACGAGGATGAGGAACGACATCGTGTATTCTACGTCGGGGACGGCTAAGCGCCGAACACGTACGCGGATATGTGTTCCTCGCTCTGTGAAAGCTATGGAGATAACGATATTGAATCGCAATGCCTTGGACGTCGTCGTTCGACCGTCGCAATCCACTCGAATGCGCCCGACTGACCCGTTTCCAGCATCGCCAAGGGAATCCCGAAGAATCTTGCCAGACGGAGAGAACTGCCGTGATCTACCTTGACACTCTTTAGACGTGCTGTAGAACGGGAAATCAATCGAAGACAAAGTGGCGCAAGGAAACGAAAGTGAATAAAATTAATAAAGAATGTTATTGTTTCTATCGAGTGGAGTGAAGTTGTGGAAGGGCCCTTTTTGATATGCGACGATGTAGCGCGCGAAATTTTAACAAACTGATTGATGAACTTTAAACATTTCCCTTTTTAAAAACTATAGCAGCCTCGACATTTTGGTATTAGGAGTTTTATCTACAAATAAACTCCAAAGGAATCATTAACGGATTACACGGTCTGGGACACCCTGTATATGTACATATGTGTATTTGTGTATATGCATTAATTTATAGTAAAATAATATAATAAAATTAATTAACTTTTAAATTACGAAGTTAAAATTCCTGATCTGCATGCAGATTAAATTAACAGCACAATTTAATAAACATTAAATTACGTAAATTTGATGAAGCATCCTGATCCTGATGTATTCTTGCGTCTCTCGCAGACCCAGATGTGATGAATAAAAAATAACGTTTCTCCGCTTTAATCTATTTCACCAACTCCCGCATACCTCGCATTCCGATTGTCTTTTTTTGGCTTGTTACAACTATTATTGCAACTGTAACGGATAGTTTAAATTGCACAGCGAATGCTGCAGCCACAGGTGCGTCATCGTTCGCCTTTAATAATAACCAATCCGTGCAGCTGTCAGAGCTTTAGAACTTGCCATAAAAGCTCGATTGTTCTGCAGAACGTAAGAGCAACGTAAGAACGAATTCGGAGATCGATAACCGACCGCGATTCTCTCATGAGATGCCGCCAATCGAGAACCATGATGCATAATATCGTGAATATTAAATTTGTCTTCTATTCCCATATCTCTCTTCATCCTCTTCTTCAGCCCGCTGATGTTTTCGTCTGAGAGAACTGCTTTTTTAATATAGAACATTGCAAAGCGTGTGAATCATACACGCGCTATTTGTTCCATTACATAGTAATTTAATATATTATTATGTCTCTCGGACATCCTGCGCTTCAACAATCGGCATCCTATTTTATCTCGCGTAATACAAGCTGCATTGAGAAATTAAATAAATTAGTAAACAGTTAAGAATCAATCGACCATTTCAAGCAGATCAAAAATCCATTGTGTAAAAAGCTAGTAAATAAACAAAACGTGGTCTTCAAGACAAAAGCAACATCTCATTTTCTACGATAATTGGAAATTTTCTTTCTTACTCTTTAAATTAGCGATTAAACACTCTAATTTAATTGAAATTGCTGAGCCGTGCAGTACGACGCTTTTTATATGTACATAAAAGCTGGCTGAGAAAAGAGATTAATTTCTCGTGCAACAAACAGCTGGTGAATGCAACGAATGCGTCGAGACCCCGAGTGTCCTGCAAAGCGATTGCGTCGGGATGCCAGAGGACGATAGACGGCCGATTGAAATGCAAATGGTGGCGGTCGATGTTATTTCGGTCCCGGCCACGTGTACGTGCCCCGGCACGAGCACGCTTATTTCAAATTCGATCGCGTCCTTTCCCCCGGGTATCGCAACACGCAAACAAGCAGTGTCGTTACAAAAATCTCACCATCAAGTCGCGACCAACACCAACGTCCTCGTTCAACGTCGTTGTCGCGCTTGGATAAGCGGTAATCTCAATTCTGTCGAAATCGCGTAAAAAAGCGCGCGGGCGCCGTCATTTTCGCGCTCGCGACAACTCGATCTCGCACAGCGAAAGCTAATGGCGAGCGGAATTAAAAATCTTGCCTCGGAAAGTATGCGTGAAAGAGGGAAACTATATTATATATACTAGCCGGCTAGATTGGGTGATTCTGCTTTTTTATTCCGCGGTGAACGAAATTCGCAGATGGCCAGATAAAGCTTTGTAACACAAGGTGCACTGCCAATATTGCAACCCCCATAACGCGAGCAATTGATAAAGCTATTGTTCGAAAATTCGCCGCCATATTTAACGTTAAGTCTCCGATCGATTTTATCGGCTCCGATTTTTTTTTGTGAGGGCAGAACGTGTGCACAATTGTTGGAGCACAATGACGATTTACGTTACTCGGTGATGTACAGTGATGGCGGAAGATCAACAGCTGGTGTGAAGTACGATTTTGTAATAGTGCATTGGTCACTAATCGCAAAAAGTGCTTTTTGAAAATCCTTTTCAAAGCCGCGTCTATAAAATCGTATTATTCAGATCAATTCGTTTTACAGGCTTATATATGAAATAAATCTATAAATAAGAAGTCTTTTTGTACGTGAACATAGAAATATTTATTCCTGTGAATTGTCATTATTCCTTATATGTTTAATTATTTCTTTATTTATTATCTTCTGTTATAACTAACATTTTCTATGTCAATTATTATGCATATATTATTATCGTACATATATTTTGATAAATATTATTTCCGCGTGTTTTGGAGACACATTCTTCCGACTAAAAATTCTATCTTGAATTAAACGCATAAAACAGTAAAAAGCGCTATTCCAATACCGATTTTGTTGACAATAGGTACGATTTTAAGGCATTTTCTTTTCCGTGTGTTTCGGTACATAATTTATAACGGTGCGATTGGAGTTCGAGAGAAATTCAAAAGAATCGCGTGTAGCTTCGTGACTGGAAACGACAAAAATAAGTTTTTCACAAAGGGGGGGAAAAGAGAGAGACAGAAAGAGCGTAGGGCGAACCAAAAAGTTTCGAGACTTTGTCATTTTTATCGGCAGTCCCAATATCCACGCCTCTTGTGATTGCCTCGCGAAACTTTTCTGATCTGTCTTCCGGTCGAGAATCTCCCCCGTTTCACTCGCTGGGCTCACCACACGTAAATCACGAGCAACGCTCTGGACGCCGATTATACGGAATACGTTCAGATTAATGATCCAAACTTCGAACGCGCACGATATAATATTCATCAAACAAGCACCTCGATATTTTTATTCTCATCTGCGAAATAATGAAAAGCCTTAATGATAATTGCATGATGAAGCAGCCTTGGGAAATGGATTAATAAATAACAATCCGTTCGTTGTTCTAACCATTCTTGTTTATTTGGTAACTCATTGATATACAAATTGTCGTAAACTTAGAGAAAATAAGCGGCAGGACTTCGTCACATCCTGGCGACGAATCGCTCTAAATCATTAGAAAAATACGCATTCCACGCGCGAACAAATCCATCAAGAAAGTTCTCGATGTTCAACTTAGTTCGTTAATTAATAATCGTGTTAATGACTCGTTAATAGCCGCTTACGCGTACTTATGCGAGTCACACTCCGTCGAGTCGAAGCGAAATCATTCATCATCCTCGCCGCCACATTCCGTCTGATACCAAAGATTAAATCGCATTCTACATAATATACAAAAAATATTTATTAATATATTTATATAAACTATTTAATGTCGTGCAAATAAGTTAATATTGGATTCTGTTAATTTTTAATCATTCTCAAGTCAATCATAATCTACTCCTAACTTTCCCAAATAGAGTCAATAATACTATTGAAATAATAATTTGTAATAAATGCAACGAGTAAAAGAAAAACGATTATTAACCGCAGCTATGACGACAATATCGCCAGATAATTTATACGATTTGCGGAACACAATTGCAAGATGATGAAAGAAACGGTTCGATGCGAGGAGCGCAGGAAACGCTCGAAATGACAAACGGATACAATCAATAGTACATAACATTTTCGTTGATATGTCTACTTAATCTTGAAATCTTATTATTGTACGTCCACCCTATACAACACTCAACAATCTCGATGGGAGACACTCGTATTTATACAGAAAAAGAAAATCACAGGCTTTTACAACATACCAGTACCACCGTGCGACAGCGAAATGTGCAGCGATACAAAAGTTTATTAATAGTCAAAGTATCATTATTATCGTCATTATTGTTATTTGAAGGTTCGTCCATTAGCGCGTCCTATAACGGCTGAAACTACAGGGCGAACAAGTGGGCGTTACCCTATAACAAGAATCCTCAACACGACGGTTACCCGTTACAGAGATCATCATCTGGCATAGACGTTTTATTATCATTGCTATTATTATCATTATTATTAACATTATTACTATTATTAGTATTATTATCATTATCGATAGAATGACAAAAATGGAATTAAAAAATATTAGGATCAAAGAATTCTGGTACTTTTAGTCGTGCAAATATTTCAAAATGCAGATACCAGAAACAAATATCTGTGTGTTAAGAAAGCATTTATCGTTTCGTAATACAAGTGATCCATTCTCTAATTAATGGATGAGAGTTCGTGCGGCTGGAAGTTACTTACACAGACAGGTAAAGTATAATTAGTACGCTCGTTAATGTACTTCGATATGCCATAAAAGCCTGTAAAGCCTCCATTCTTACACTCTTCCACAACTCTGTGTCAGGATAACTTCTTACACCGCCTGATTTCCTCGTTTCGACATAATTGAAGGACTCCGAACGTTGCTACCTGCCGATAAATCTTTGATCGCGATGCACTGGAATTTTAATGAGCTTCGAAACCGCCTTCTTGAGAGATTAGAGATTCTCAGCTAGAAACAATCAGAAATTCTAGATCCCTATACCTTTTTTAAACTAGAGACGGAGAATAGGAGATTCTCGGGTTAGGCATCAAGAATTACGGATGTTGTGAGGAGTCTCCATGTGTCTTCAAAAAGAAATTAAATTTATGAATCCCTGCATATGCCCTTAATTCCAGGACTTATACTTTATCTCGACGTATAAATTGCTGAGTCCTTACATTTCTCAAAGTTCGGATCGCTAACGTCAGAGATTCCCGTGAATTATATTAAAATTCACTCAAGAAGATAAACAACAATTTATTCAAACTGATCGTGAAATTTACACGTGAGTTCCGAGATTCTGGAAGATCGTGGCTATAGATTCTTTGATTATTAGATCATCTAATAGTTCTCACTCTACTTTCTTTCTTTGTGTAAACCTAGATTCTTGAGAGCAAGAATCTCGCAAGATTATCGTCTCTCCTTTTCCTCGCACATGGCTCTTTAAAATTTTTACATTCCTCTACACTCAGCAATGACAACAAATGATCGTTCACATATATTGCTTTCGAGAAACAAAAAAATCAGGCTTCACATCGACGCTTCTTGCTACCTTAAGTTTATTTGCGTTAAAGGATACGAATCGTACAAAACAGCTAGAATGGCCGCCCATTGATTCATCAAGGAACCTGCATCTACTTCACGCGTTCTTCTTCTCTGACAGTTTTGTCACAAGCAACGCCGAAGTGGTTCATAATGATATTTCTGGCGATCCATGTACCACCTCAAAGTTCATCCAGCATTTGTGCGAATCTATCGAGAACGTGTGAAGTATAGCTTGATACACTTTGTATTTGCGCGTGTATCAAGTCTAGAAATCACATGCAAAATCAAACTCTTCGAGAAATTTGGTACAACAGTTTACGCGATTTTTCGGACTGTGCGCACAATGGATCGCCTATTCGCTTCTTCTAATTTAACATACTCGGTTCCCTCGACCCTGCGCGACGAATTTATCCCTTTTATGTGTTCCCGAAAGAAAGACAAACGCCTATTTACTTTTCACATAGATTAATTCTTGCCAACGCTGTACATGTCCTCATGTAGGATCAATTTTCGCTTTCAAGGAGAAACGCACGTAATTGCATTACCAGGCGAGAGAGCTTTGCAAATCTTGACACCGTCGAATTTTGAAATTCAGGAGCGCCGAAATCCTCTTTTAACAAGAGGATGTGAAGATGGAGGATCCCGGACGTAAGTCAGCCTCGATTCTCGCCTCGCCTCGCTTCGCCAACGGAACAGCCACCGGGAGGATATTTCCATTTTGTCTGGCTGAGATCGATGGCGATCGCCTCGCGGCTCTCGAGTACAATTTCGAGAAGGCATTTTGGCCGAGAAACGCGCAGGATATTCCAACTTCCGCGAACTCACTCGAGGCGCTTTGACTGTTGGCAGGAAAGGGAAAGGGGAGTGACATAAATATCGCCTTACCGAAACGAAACACGTTATCTCGCAGAAAGTTCCCGTCGGAAGATCAAGGGAGTAAACTCCTTAAGTCTTTTCCAGGTGTCTCGCGGACTTTGGTGCGACAGTGTGACGCGCGTGAATTTCTTTTTTAGCAAAAAAATGAGAAGAGGCGAAACTGAACGGAGCTGACCAGAAACCTCCGAGTGGAATTCAAGTACGCGATATTTCATCCCGATCGCAGTTGGAATCGCGTGTCCTCCTTGTCACGGAACCTCTCTCGCCAATTTGCTTGCACGATCGCGGCACTTTAAGATTGCAATTTGCACTTGGAAATGTTGTATTGAAACATGAAACAAATGACACGCGCCGGCTCTTTTTATTCACGTTTGTAGTATATTACATTTCGATAAAACTTTTTTATTCAAGATAACAACTCATAAAGATTCATTATCCTTATTATTATCTTTTGCTACGTGATTCTTCAGACGAAGCTAAAACAGATGAGATGTTCTGCGAAGCTTCGAGGGAACTGGATGAGTGAGTATCAATGGGCGGTACACTGTCGGATAATAATTCCCGTGTTTTCACCGCGCATTTAACGCTTCGCGTCTCGTTTTTGCGTTACATTGACGGAAGTGCGGCGTCACAATGTTGTAGCGAGACGTAGTTACTTTTAAATATAGGTATTACGACATTGTGACATCTACAGTAAATTCTATCGTAAGTATGGTCGCTTAATTCTGTCGTAATACAACGCCACATTTAATCTTAGATGTGATTACACAATTGATGATCTATATTAACGTCGAATGCGTACCAGTAAGCCGGAACTCACCACTAGCCGCATTAGTTTCACGTTAGACGCACGGTGAAAACATTAGAACTTATTATAATTAGCGTCTACCTTCGTAACGAGTACGTTACACGCTTCGCCTCGACTTCGACTCGGCTATGCGTAATGCGATCAGATGTCATCGCAATATTTAAACGACGAAGAGAAATCCTGGGACTTTGCGAGTAGTGTCGTAGACCACATAGTTTACTTAATTAAGAGATTTTGAGAAAACAATGGGCAAAAACAGTGTCTGTAGAAATGCTGAAAATGGATTCTAACTAATTGACCGGCACGACAGACAATTAACTCGAATATTGATCAAATGTAACGTGTCGATATTTGACGAGTCTGTCAAATTATAAAAGATTTCTGGCACATTCGCTACGTCAATTTGCAATTAATGAAGGTAATAAAACGGGAATT
This sequence comes from Ooceraea biroi, assembly GCF_003672135.1. Lineage (NCBI taxonomy): Eukaryota > Metazoa > Arthropoda > Insecta > Hymenoptera > Formicidae > Ooceraea > Ooceraea biroi. The sequence continues at coordinate 9,477,520 of NC_039512.1, forward strand.
GATAAAATTAAAAGTGACATTTTAATCACTTGTGCTGAAATGTCGTAATTTAATTGCAGCACTTTAATTAAATTAATTAAATTAAAATTAAATCAAAATGTTTATGCAATCAATGAAATTGGAGGATTAATTCGGGTCGTTATCGTTCGCCATAAAATATTTGTTTCACAAATTCTATTATAGTAAAGAAATTATTTTAAATGGAAGTCTATTGAGATAAAATTTAATTTGGTAAAATGTTCCCCCTATAAATTAGAAATCCCTTTTATCGAATTATCAATAAAACATGCTTGCACTATCGTGCCATTATAATTTCCAAACAATATTCTCTTTGTGGATACAATAGCCGAAATAAATCATCGTCATATCGTTTAAACATTCATGCACGTCTGATTCGCTCGTTACAACAATCGCAACTCGATCAACTGGATCAGTAAATATTTATTGATAATCTGCCGAGTCGGCATTTTTGCGATTAGTCTTACGGTTAGGTAAATAGTTTAGTAATTAGTTATTTATTAGGCGCGTTGATTAGCGGCGTGGGTGTCCTTCACCTCCCCGCCTCTCCGTTCTTGCCGTATGTCGTACTTTCTTCGATATATCGTCTCGTGGATGGCTTCGTATCGATTATCGTTGGAGTAAAAAGGAGAAAAGGGGTCGCCGCTCGATTCTTAACGTTCACCTCGAGTCGACGGATACGATTTGTCGCAATCGAGCTGCTCTTGAAGATCCCACACGTATTATCAAACTTATACGCGTACAGTCTTCTTTTCACCCTGCTGTACTTCTGTGACGAGGTATTAAGACCCTTGGACTGTGTCCGAGAATTCGAAAATGCCATTTGGATTTTCGCATCATCGATAAGAAAAAGCAAAGTTTTAAGACGCGAAATTTTTAAAGATGATATGGATTCCTGGATTTCATTTTGATCGTTTAAAATCCTTGATATGTTAAATAGCGAAACGCGCAAGCCAGGAAAATTTGAAACTGTACTGAATTCTTGGGGATTCTAAAATCTCAATTTTTCGTATTTTTAAAGCTGGCTCTGAGAATCTTATATTGTAAGGTTTCCTCGAGTTTCGAAATTTGAAAGGATTGAAAATAGTACACACTAGAACACACTAAAAGAAAGACTCAAATGGAGTTTTGTTAAATTTCGAGTATCTGCTAATCATAGAATTCTCGGACTCTTATTATTGGATTCTTCATTCTACCCTTCATTATTCCCACACTGTTTCATTATTATCCTCTCACTCCAAATAGTTCTTCTTTTCTACATTTCAGCGCCTCAGAATCGGAACGGAATGCACGCGACATGGAAACTTTTACAAGAGTAGTGCTTGTATTTCTTATCCGTCAGAATGTTCCGTGCCTTATCAAGTCTCGTTACTGTCGAATCTTCGAAGAGGGAAGAGCCCTTTTCTCTTTTGCGCCTTGATTCTTTCCGGCTCAATGAAGAAAGACGCTGGTAATAGACCTGGTGGTATGAGGGGGCAGATCGGGGGCCTCCATGAGGGCCCCCTCGTGTCCCTATGCGCTCAGACCGAGTCGATGTATCTTCGCCGAAAGAAAGTTGTGCAGGACGAACACGATCGGTTTTGGACAGCTCTCCAAGTCGAGCTCCTACAATAGGACCAATCGATACGTTTTATTTGCTGATAACGAAACTGGTGGCATACATAAGTTTCCGGATTTCTAAATGTCTACAATTTCAGAAAACAAGAAAACCAGTTTCTGAAGAAATTTTTGAGAATTGGAATCAACCAACTGTATATCAAACCATTAATGAAAAAGCTAATTATACGCGGTGGAATTTTATTTTTCAAACGATCCTGTTGAACGTTGGAGAATTTAATTTAATAGAAATTTTATTAATTATAATAAACGTTGTTCATTGCGCGCAGATGTATTCATGAATTTATATAAAATTAGCATCCATTTCTCAGGATATTAAATTCTTCGACTTCTTTGAGCGCGTGTCGTTCTGAAAACCGTGTGTCTATCAAGTTACTCACAATTTCACCATCTTCGCCCCCGAAATCGAGCCAGAGGAGACGGGCGCCATCGTCCGCGGACATTTTCAATTTGTCGAAGGATCTTCTCCAGAGCGGCGTGGGCGGCGATCCAGGACTCACGCCGTTTCCGGCGCTACCCCGTGTTCCTGCGGAGTAAAGCGCGAATCCTTCTTCGTGGTTGACAACCAACTGACAGGCTTTGCCTTGCCATGTGCAACCTACAACCGCGGAATATTTATTGTTAAGTTAAATAACAGTTGTAACTCAATCAAATCTCTTATTCAGTCTAATGAATTTTATCCAAATTATTATATCCAATATCTTTTTATACCATTTTTATTTATTATATTTAATTATTTTCTCGTTTTTTAAATATATTTTGCATTATTGGAAATTTTATTTCTCTTCATAAGTGATAAATTATAAAATAATTCATATTTATAAAACTGCATGTATATTTATTTTATAAATCTATCAATCTTTCGATGAGTTTCTTCTTGCTTAATAAAAACTTGGCTGAACAGTATATATAAAATGGTAGACTTTATAACTACATAAGTTCCGTTAAATTTAATATAAACAAAGATCGTAAAGAGTCAATATTTTATTGAAATTATCATGGACGTAATATCATAATTTCCATATTTATTAATTTTCCCTTTATTAGCTCATAAATTTGCTTCTTTAATTCGCACGTAGTACTTTTTATGAAGCAACCTGTATGTATATATACACATATTTTTTGTCTCTCCTCGTGCATTTCTGTCGCATCGATATCTACGGTTCTTTACCATTGATGAGTTCGATGAGAGATGCGAGCAAAAAGATGCGTATGAAACGAGCGAGGCATTCATCTCGATTTATTATTGTCGTTCGTCGTCGTTGAAAAGAAATTAAAATTCATCGAACCGAACACAAAGAACGACGAGAGTGTAGATGTCGACTATCATTCGCTGCTATGCGATTCACATAAAAAGAACTCGAGCTCACTATTTCTTGGAATATTTTATATCATGCGTTTCTCCCTCTCTCTCTCTCTCTTTATCTCTTTCTCTCTATTTTTAACTGCACAATTTAGATGTCCAATTTTGAAAAAGTATCAAGGGAAATAACGGTAAAAGTCCGAATGACGTAAGAGCTTCGCAATGAAATAATTTCAGAAAATAAACCGTTAAAATGGAATTCACTCAAATATCACTGTCTCTTATACTGCTCTTTTTTTGTTTTGCCAATATTACACAATTATTCCTGCACAAATAACAATCGCGCACGATGAAAAAAATAATATAATCCAAAAAATAACGTAACATGTCAAAATCCTATTTCCGGCGGCAGTCGCACCACCATTTCGCCCAGCGATCCATTTATAACGACCTCCTTCCGGTTAATTTGCCGTCGAGCGTTCCGTCGCGTGTATCCGATCCTTCATCCCCCATATTAGAATGAGAAAGGGATTAGCTTTTTCCGACCATTCGGCTTTCCTTCTTCGTTCGAAAACCGAACGGTCAATCATAGTTAACGTGTCAGATTACTTACGGACAGTATACTCCCGCAAGGAGTGAGCGACCGCGTGACATCCCTGAACGATCGCCCGTGCCCAGGCCGCCAGATCTCTTCGTGTTTCAGCTCGCAAATGATGCGTGACCACCCCGTCCATCGTGCCGACCCGGACCGCGAATGTCGCCCCGTGTTGAGTCGAGCCGCTGCTGCTGCTCGCCGCCTCGTTCTGTCGCGTCGGCGAGGATACCAGTCTGAAAGCATTCAATTCGAGTCGCATTTGAGCCACCCGGATCTCTTCGCGGGAAATTGATCGAGCTCCATGAGCCCGCGGATTCTTCTTATTATCGTACTGCGACCGCGCTGAGCGCGCGCGGATCGTCGCATTGTACATCGATCGACGCCAAAGGTTTGCTAGATCTTCGCCTGGAGGATCGAGAGATTTTGTGAGAAATTTTTCCGGGAGAGAGAGAGAGAAAGAGAGAGGCGCGAAAATCACGGGACACCGTTGTCGGGCTCTCGACCTGGTAAAAAGCGACGACCTTTGTCGAAAACGATCGAAGCGCCTTGTAGCGAGTCACGGCATGGATTCATTCCCATCGTCTCTTCATCCCTCTCCCAGCGGGTAGGTAAATTACCTCGTCATCCGGCTCGCCTCGCTCGTAAAATCGTCGCGGCTTTATTGCATGTGGGACGAAGCTGCAGCGTTCACCTGACACGGGTTCGGCCGCGTATCCACCCCCGCCCTGGCCACCTCGAATCCATTCCCTCCCACCAATCTGCCCGCTGACGAATGGTCCTGACGTTCGCGAGCCCGCACGCTAGATTTATAGATTTTTCCGAGGGACACTGGCGAGCCAAAAAAAGGGAAAGAAACGTGGGGAAAAAGGAGAAAAACAAAGAATGATAGAAAGAACACCCTGTGCAATAGAGGACGACCCGAACGCAAAAACAGCGCACTTGGACTCAAAAAAATGCCTGTCCCCGGCATCATTCGACGTGTCTAATCGCTCTCGCCCCCGGTCTTTTTCGCACCGATGCTAATGGCTCTGCTGTCGTACCGTGAAATGCAGTTGAGTTCTGCGGGATATATATTGACCGAGAGAGAATGATATCCGCAATGCTAAATTAGCTGTTCAAAGCGGCCAAAAGGTTTAGAGAGAAAGATGTATATTTCTCAGCGAATAAATATATATTATATTATATTTAACATATTGTTTTATAGGTCAAAGAAACTATTTTCTAAATTTTTAATTTATTATCGAGTTTCCAGTCGACTTACAGTGTCAGTCTGCTCTTTAAGTAAGTTTCTTCGCTGTAAGTTACTTGAATATAATTAATCGTTCAGTAATTTATGGATCATGCGACCATCAACGAATTCTTCGTTATTCGCACCGTTAAAGTCCGAAACAATTCAGACATAGACTCAGCGAGATAGATATTCATTGGTGATTATCGTGGCCGCTTCGCGGGGACAGTGGAAGAATAGAGCAATGGCAAAAAACAACCGGAGAAAATTCCGATAAGCGAGAGGAAGCTGAGGAGATAGCCGCAAACGGTAAATAAAAGCGTTAAACGAGAATGGATGTTCGTCGGCGGCCGTAATCCGACGAAAAAGCCCGCAGGAAGGAAAGAAAGTTTCCCTAGGGATAGCCGAATCACTTCCGGTTTGTCTCGCAGTAAAACTTCCTTAAGTCGGCCATTTCGCGTTCTCGCGTCGGGCCCGATACGGACCCCTTCGACCGGAAATAGAGCTGCCTGACGCGTTCCGCTCTCCTCACGTGTCTTCGTCGTTTGCTTTCGGTTTCCGCGTCTTTTGCCTTTCGAGAGAAAATCTCGAGGAAACGATGTCTAAAACCGGCTAACAGCGACAATGCGGAACTCGAAGGAGGATATCTTCTTGTTAAAATGTTAGCATTTCCGGCTTTCCGGCTTATAAAAGCGACTTGTATAAATATTTATATAAATAAATATAAAATGATACAACACTTATATAAATAAATGTAATTAATGATAGTCATTTTAGATTAAAAATTATCGATTAATTATAACTAAAGTTTCCACAATGTAGAGAAGCTAATGGTTAAACTTTCAAACAAGTCTCGTGATTAGATCGAGCAAGAACTCTGAGACATGGATGAATAAACGATCAGATCATATTGAATAAGAATCGTAGGTTTGCTTGGTAACGTGAATATTGACCTGCACCATCGCCAGCATCGCGAGCAAGTTTGTTTCTATTGTGAACAACTTAGTACCATCTGTATTGCTTTGGCTATTGACCAGATCTAGTAGCCAAGTTTAGCTAGTGACTGACATTCGATTCACTAGCTATTGGCCAAGCGAATGTAGGAACAAGCAAATTTGCCTTAAATTGGGTAAACAAGACAATAATACGATTTGGCATAATCTAACACTTTATATAGTGAAAATAAAGATTTTTTACTGTCTTATTTTACTTGCGACGCTGTAATCAATAAAATTGATTACTTCCAAGAACTTCTTTAGCAGATTTTATCAAATCTATTTATTATATTTATTCAAATCTTCGTATAAAGAATGCGTCGCAACAATGACGAAAACATTTTCAGTCCTCTTTTATCTTCTTCCAGAAGAAAATAATACCCGGAGAGATGTCGTATATATCCGCTCTATATATCGGACACGATAAAAACAGAGGCGCGGGCTCGTAAGCTGCCACGAACGATCGATGCCCGTTCCGTCCAGCCTTTTTCACTTAAAATTTAAACGAGGCTTACCTGGATCACCGATCATTCAAACGGCGTGACTGCCTGACACCGCATTTAAGCCGCTCGAAAACGCCAGGCTTATAGTTAAAAATGAACCCGACGTTAATTCGCAACAACGACGCGCGCGGGGCAAGTTTAACGCGATATAAAACAATGCAACGAGACATTTTCGGCGTGTATGCAATACACATAACATTCGCTTTGTGTATTTTATTTTTTTTATGGACTTACAAAAGGATACTTTTGTGACGTGTATTAAAGAGTAATAGTTTTTACGCATGTACACGTTACGATAAATTTCACGTGATTTCGAACGCACGTAAATTTAAAAAAGGAATATAATATTTTGTTTATTACTCGACAAGTTTAAAGATAATTTTTCTTTACTGTCAAATATTTTATTAAACGTACAGCAGATGGTACAGAATACAGAGAAAATATTATATTTGAAAGACAAAAAAGAATAAATGTGTATATAAAAATATGGAATTAATCGAATACACATATTCGATTAATTTCACCTTTTTTATATTTATATCAAGATTAGCTTAACGTTTATAACTGAATGTCATTCACCTCGATTTCGATCTCGAAACGATGTAATCAGCAATAGAAATAGAACAGGATATTTCGTCAAATCGTTGAAATTCCACGATAAAATAGGATTAAGAATCAAGATCTCGCCACGACAACGAGTATTGACTTTCGATGCGATCCATTAAGTTACACCAACTATATTTGTCGAGCATCGACGTTCAAAATTCACTGTGAATTATCAATGATTCAATTTGCACCATCGACGTCGTTCACGTGCACGCGCATAACCCCCATATTTAACCCCAACATTGAATTATATTTGCAATTTATCCACGTGACTGCAAATCGAAGTTGATTGACGTAAGACGACGCGAAATCCGATAGCTATATATATACACACACCAGTGAAATGTCATGCAGCTAATTATTTGACTGTTGCATTCTTCTTTTATTTTTAGGACGTTATAATCTAGTCTTAAATCTTTTTATTGAGTCAGTACTGTTATACAACGTAATCCTGATATGTAAAAAATTTTTAAATGTTGATTTCTCTTCATTGATATTTTTCTGGTGTTACATTACATTTTTGGAACGACTTGCATTGACAATTAATTCATAACGGAAGTAGAAGTTGTAAGAAGCTGCCTTACAAGTGGTCAAATGAAAGATTATATCGGAGAATAAGAATGAGGAGGTAAAGAAACGATATAATATAGAATAGATAGAATATAGATAGAACTTGACGGAGATACGAAGGTGGCGGGGGATGCGCTGCGGGCAAAATCCTGAACTCGTTCCGAATATCGTACTTTGATTGCATGCGCGATCGGAAACTGTCGACGACACCTTTGATAATTAATGCCTACCCCGAAGGATTTAATTGATCCAGTTCGCCGTTCGATTATCGGGACGCTATCTTTCATGTCCCGCGTTCTGCCCTTTCTTCCGTGCCCCATCCCTATCCCTCTTTCCGCTCGTACCTAGGCCCTTATCCACTTAGTCGACTCTATCTCTATGACCTTTAATCTACCGTGACAGACAATTATGAATCTTATTAAGCCGACGCGAAAAGCAGGGCAAAATGTTACGTTCCACGGTATAAAGGATCTGAGAGACGCCTTAGAAAAGGAGAGAGATTTAAATATAATAACTTATTTAATATCATAATTTAATTAATTGTGATATAAGATCATGTATAATATAAAATCATGTATAATCTAAGACACATGAATAATATAATTCAAGATAATCTAAATCTTGTCATGGAAAGATTTATATGCTTTTGAAGTTTTAATATTTGAATAACAAATTAAATCAGTTAAATTTTCTTTGAAATTGAATTAGTTAAGTTATATCCTTTATCAGAGTTATATCCTTTAAAAATTCATCTTTTTAATTACTGAAACCAAAAAATAAAGATTTTTCTAAGAGTTTTCAAGTATCACAAAAGCTAAACTTGGAAACCGAAATAATACAACAGTTTGTTTACTTAAATGCTGATTTGAAAAAGATCACTTTCGATGGTGATCAAAATGCAAATGATCATTTTAGTTATTAATAAATTTTGTAGGCTACAAGAAAAACTGAAAGCTTATTATAAGTTAGATGTTATTTAAAATATTCAAGGTAAGTTTTGTAATAGATATATATATGTAATTGTGACTTTGTGATATTTAAATAATATTAAAGTAACATAAAAATTACTCGAATCTTTTATGAGAAGAAATAAATGGTGAGATAAGCGAAATAGAAGCGAGTGGTAAGTGATAAATGCTTAAATAAATTAAAAGTCAATTCGCCGCTAGTGGATTTTCCTTGCAGTGAGAGTCCTGTGACGCGGAAGATTCGATGAGTTACGAACGCTAGAAAATATTTCTCCCTGCGGAATGTCCGCTGCTTTTTTTCCAACGTTCGTTTTCCCTGCTCTTTGAACCGGCTTTTCTTCCGGCTGCCGTGGAAAGGCGACCGTTTGTCACCGGACATCGTGAAGAAGAGAAACGGATGGGGGGAATGTTGGGGAAAAACAGAATTTGTGTGCCACCGAGAAAGTTGAATGAGGGAAGCAGAGAGGAAGACGTAAAATAGAAGTTGAACGGAGAAATAGACAGAAAAATTAGATTATATTATATTACAGCAGATTTTTCAAGTTTTTCGAAAGAAATAAGAAGTCTTGTAACAAAGATAAGAGACATTATAAATAACAAATTTGTGAAAATGCAGTACACAAAACACATAGAAGCTATATATATATATATATATATATATATATATAAAATATTTTATTACAATATAAAAAGGAAATAATAAAATATTCAAAGTTACAAGAATTGAGAATTTACGAGCTCTGAAAATTCGAAAGATTCGGAGATCTAGGATTTCAAAGTTCCAGGTTGACGAAACGGTCTGAGAACGAAAAAGAATGAACAAAAGAGTACGATGCGAATCCGCAAATGGAACAGACCGCTTTTCGCTCCACGGCTTTCTTTCTTTATTGGAAAAAGGAAAAACAATTGAAGTCTGCCAACGTCCTATCCCGATCGACATATGCTCAAGTTTTCTTTGCACCAACCTCAGTATTCATTTCCTTCGGTAGATCCTGTGCTTATAAATAAAAATGCGAATCAGCATTTTTCCCAATAGTTATCAGTTCCGAGAACATTTATTTCTACAATTATAATGAAAGAAAGTTTATTTATTGCATTGATTTTATGACTTCGCCTAAAACTTATTTCCAATAATCATCTAAAACTCATCCTTCATCTAAAAATTATCTCCAATTTTTACAGGTGCTTGTGACACTATTCTTTCTCTAAATTTTTCAGAAGAATTCTCGCAGTGACTCCTACATTCTTGAGTAAATACACGTTTGTGATTTAATAAGTAATGCAACACTCCATTTCCAACCCCGATCAGATATTCTGTTTACCTACAATCTCCATAATTGTGCCGGAAACTGGGATGAAAAAACACCGCGGCGAGTCCTTGCTCAGTTAATTGAAGAATTAAAAATGAGAATGGCTGGCTGTCATTCTTTGTAGCGACTAATTAGATCTGAATTACTTGGTGATGAGACAAGGTGGACGGGAGGAAGGAAATTAAAAATTATCTAGGTAGTTTAAGAGATGAATGCACAGCGCTCCTTGCATCGTCAGGTATTCCTTTAGTCGTCGCTCATCAAACTCACCGACGGAAAACTTTCAGAGCTAATTGATTTCCCCGCTGAAACGCCTGCATGTTGAATCACCTCGCAACAATCGAGCACTTAGCGGCAAATGGCGCTGTCGATCCGCCTCGCTGGTCTTCTTAACTGTTCACAAGGAACGTTAGAATAAGGACGTTGTACAGCAAAATTGCTTAGCTCATTGCCATGAAAAACCTGCCTGTCTAGAAAATGTCATCGTCGATGACGCACTATACCATTTTCGGGAGAGCTTGGAGAGATTGACGGTCATGATCATACTGTTAAACGGAGAAGGAAACGGGCTTTTCATTTGCATATATTGCACATATCATCGATTCCCAACGATATTAATATCACGGTGTGTGTTTCAGCTTTATCGCATTCGCGGTATTCGCGGATCATAAATGCGACACAAAATACTTGCACTCGCGATCTACATGCATGATACGTTGCATTCATGAATCATAGAAGCAGACTAAAACACTTACACTGACGGATAACATACAGTTACACTCGCGGATCATAGGTGCAATACAAAATACTTGCACTTGTGAATAATATACATGGTACACGTACGCGGCGCAAACGTCTTGTACTCACTAGTAAATGAAACATGTACCATTTTTCTCAATATTTTTATCGCTTTAAAAACGTTCAATAACCGATAACTAATAATAATAAGAATAATAAATAATAATAATAGGAATAATAAAGGAGAATAAACACAAAAGACGAACATACGACTCACAAATCTAATTCCGTCTTCGTTTATCGATAATTCGTTATCCCCAAGAATAATGTTTAATGTCATCCTTACGCAATTTTGTATCGATTTTGTGCTGCAGTAAACTGTTTACTGAAGTATTGAAGTCATTGATACATCGAAGCGCAGATGCAACGGCATGCATACGTACGGCTGAGTACCGTAGAGGTATCATAAATCTGCAACGGTGCGCAGAAAAAAGTGACAGTGGTTCGAAAACTCCTGTTGAGCTGCAAGCTAATCCGGATTGATGGCCACGCACCACGCCAATAATAAATGAACGCATGCGTTATAAAGGAAAAAAGTCTTGCCATACACACAGCAGCACATATCTACTTTGCATAGCGAATGTAGAATCCATTAACTTGTGAACCCTTCGAGTGCATCATGTCGCCGAATATTATATAATATACTATATGAGAATACTTAGTGTTCTCTTGATGCTAACAAACGTAAATTGTACGAAATCAATTTGAAAATAATAAAACATGCATTCGAGTAAATTAATAAATAAATTTCATTGATCTTTCAAGTTTATAAATTTTTAATTAGAGCAATCCTGCAAAATTTCTACTACACACAATTAAATTTTGCACGAGTTTCCATTTTTTCAATTACTAGTACAAGACAGGCGCGCGCTATTTTATTTTTCAATGTTAATAATGTTTTCGAATAATAATATTCATCTATTATTTATTATGTGCACAATTATCACACTCTACCAAATTGTTAACCTCCACGCGAAGACATTTAACACGGCTTTTTAAAGAGTGGATTTGGCATATTGCGAAGAGTTTTCGACGATTGAAAATCCTTTAGATTAGAAATGAAAAAGTTCTAGCCATTAAAATTTTTTTCTTTTTCCGAGGAATTCTGAGATGTTTATATTGTTAATTGGCATATTGCCTAGAGTTCTCTGCTATTAAAAATACCGTAAACTCAGAAATGAAAAAGTTCTACCCTTAGAAATTTTTTCTTTTTCCGAGCAGTTCTGAGTTGTTGATATCATTATTTTTTATATTGCCTAGAGTTCTCTGCTATTGAAAATACCGTAAACTCGGAAATGAAAAAGTTCTAGCCCGTAGAAATTTTTTCTTTTCCGAGAAGTTCTGAGTTGTTGAAATCGTTATTTTTTATATTGCCTAGAGTTCTTTGCTATTGAAAATACCGTAAATTCAGAAATGAAAAAGTTCTAGCCCTTAGAAATTTTTTCTTTTCCGAGAAATTCTGAGTTGTTGAAATCATTATTTTTTATATTGCCTAGAGTTCTCTGCTATTGAAAATACCGTAAACTCGGAAATGAAAAAGTTCTAGCCCGTAGAAATTTTTTCTTTTCCGAGAAGTTCTGAGTTGTTGAAATCATTATTTTTTATATTGCCTAGAGTTCTCTGCTATTGAAAATACCGTAACGTTCTAGCGCTATGCGCGCGCTATTTTATTTTTCAATTTTCTTTATTATTTCTTAGGAACGTGACACGATGAAATAAATAACACAAATTTATCAATATAACTGCACTGACAGCCACTATGACATTCTGACATTCGCAACACGAAGTTCAAGTCACACGAAGTTCGAGCCAAGCGAGAGAACCAATCAGCATCGCGAAAAGGAGGCCTCAACTATTCGATAAAAAAGAACTTCACGAACACGCCTCTTTTAGAATAGGATTCACACGGACTTAGCATTTTATTATCTCCAGAAAATGTTTATAATTTCCGCGACTGCGATAAAAACAATATTCGCAAGACAATTTTTTTGACAATCATTCTTTTTCAATCATTCTAAACGTATTACGAAATGAATATTGCAAAGTTTAGAATCGCGCAATCAAATTATTGAAGAGACGCGCAACAGTTTGCTTTTAACCGATAAAGAGGTCCCAGCAAATATTCTTAGCCAGAGTGCTGAATGGAAGATTAGACGAAGTCTCGTTCTCGACATAATGTATCGATTACAAGATCACTCTTCCACAGGAAAAATTTCAAATCGAATCTCGCTGCTCCGTGTATCGATCGCTCGCATGTATTACCCTGTAGACATTTATTTCGCGGAGCTTTTCGGATTTGACGGATTAGAGCTGAGCTTCTTCTAGAAGATATTAATGCAGGCAACGGTGAGGAGGGAAGGGATAGAGGAAAAAAAAGCAGCGAGGATGAAACGGAAGGAAGGGGAGGAGAGGCTAAGCGTAAAAATTGCAGATAGATAAGGGTGCTAAGGGCGCCATTCGTCTACCTCGTGGCTGACAGGAACGATAAAGTTTCTTTTACACTGAACTAACACTGGCTTAACGCACTTCTTCCAGGACGAGCAGTCTCGGTGAGAATATCGCGAAAAAGCACCCTCAGCTGGTTCTAAACGCGACTTACAATTAGTCTCACCGCTTACACCTTATCAATAAAATATTCAGTCGAATTGATTAAAAATCTATAATAGATAAACAAACATGAATAAAAGAATTTGAAATATAATCAACATGTAAAGTATTGTATGTGCGATAAGGCTTTTCTATGAAATGTCATAAAAAAGAATGATTTCACAGATTTGGCATGTTTTGCACTCCATTTTTAAATAGTTAAAATATCGTATAGAAAAATATTCTTTTATAAATCTCTGTAAACGAACGGATGGGCACGAACGAATGTACAACACAAATCCTATACACCTGAATTTTCCCAATGTTTTTTCTGGATTTTTATTCTTTTCATTACAGCTATTGTCTAACTGCTTCCTATATCGATTGTTCGATTGCACTGTATGCTTAATATCACATTTATCGGAACTTACACCGGTAATCATCTTAAATGAAACGTATCAACTGCGGAAAGAGCTTTAGAGAGTACGTATGATGGTCGTAAGAGGATTGAATAAGCGGTAACGATGGCACGAGAGGAAATAGGGCGACCCGATTCCCGGTTAATTAATAGCGAGTGATTAATCATCGGAACCTGGCAACCCTTGTCAAAGAAACCGTCCAGCCGGGCACATATGTTATCTACAAATACGAGCGCGCAGTGAAAAATGTAGAGTATACAGAGATGAGGAGGGTGCCAGATGAATGAGATATGTATGAAAGAAGAAAGAGATATGCTATATGATTTTATATTGTCTTTCCTACCAGGGTAAGAGAAGCATTTTAATATCAGAAAATTAAAAAAAAAGAAGATTAATGTTTCTTATTTGTCTACGTGTTGCGATCATCATTAGCCACCCCTCCTGCGTTTGCTGTGTTCCTGCGTTTGTGACGTCAAAATCAGGAGCGATCTAAAGCAATCTTTCCAAGATCGAAAAGCAGATCTAAGGAAAATCAAATTTTGATGGAAAACCAAAGATCAAAGAAAATACATGCCTACTTTTTTCCTTTTCATCGCTATGATTAAAAAGCCGATTAATCAACGAGGGACTGGATGTGAATGCGGATAAGCACTTAGTACATTCTCGAAATAAGCCCCGGCGGTCGCTTGTGGTGCGCTTCGTGATCCGAGAAGATTGCACGGTCACGGTCCTTAAGTTTCGTAGGCGCCGTGCCGGGCCGTTAATTACGATCACCCGCTCGGTTAATCACCGCGTTGGACGCGGCGACAGTTTAAATGGCGGGCGACGGCGCGCACCGTGTAAGCAAGACCGCGAAGCGAAGTTCTGTGGATGTAAATAATGAAGCGCCGCGTTTCCTCGCGGATTAATGGACGCGGCTTTTGAGCGGCGCTCTTGAGAAAACGTCGCTATGAAAATTTTCATGTTGTCCCGCGATAATAGATGCTCACGTGACTGTTTATTTTTTATCAGCCTCAGGCTAAAAGCGATCTAGCGACGTTTTATGCAAAAACGGGCCATTTTTCGATATTTTTTATTAACACTGCGACACGACAACATTAATATATCACTCCACGAATGGAAAGTATGAGTAATATATTTAGTTGCTTGTGTATGAGTGCTGAAAGAGGTAAATGAATATTGCTGATGGTACGAAGAATTTTCCTCATTTCCGTTCTTGATATTCTTGATATAAATAGGGATAATTAAATAATTATGAGCAACGTGCAACAATATTTTTCGTTTATTTTCTCTTTTATTAAGTTTACTTCCATATTTTTCAAAGCGCGGGAAATGTATGTAGCGACATTATATGGGTTGTTTACTAAAATCAATAATTATTTTTCGAGCATTGTTTCGGACGACGTAAAAATATCGTGGAATGAGGAGTCATTAGTGGATCCATTAATTATTCCATACGATTAATTATTCTATCGCAACACGGCGACGGTTTAAAGAAGCAAGAGATAATTCCCGAACGGCGACGCGGAAACGGTTTTGCTCGAGGAATTTCAAGTTAGTCGAGATTTAAAGTGGACTTTAACGTGTAGTTCGCGACACAAATTATCTCGAAGTCAGCTTTAAAACTAAAGCTCCTTTAAATTTTTTGTAAGCCGCTTTCCGCGATGCTGAGTCCCGTAAATGAGATTCACGATTGAGGCAGTAAATTGAAGCGGCGTTTCTGCAGAAAAGCAGTAACAGCGAAATATCCGGCTCGCGCGAAACATTTTGACGAAGGTAGCAAATACTTGACGACCCTATTTTCGAGAAATACATTTTTCATTATGGCCGCGGTTGCGCGCTAACTAACATTCGTACCACGCGACACTCACGTGCGAGTAAGTTACTAATTTTTAACATCGTGTAAGCGACATCACGTCGTTCAAGTCGACGCTTCAATTATGAATGTTACAAGCCAGGTTTTTCAGTTTTATACGCGTCATTCCGTTGATGATACCCGAGAGCATCTCGGAATGATTGCAGCTGAAATTGATCATAGTATAACAACACTGATCTCGACCACTTGCGTATATCGCAACGCGAAGTTGACTGAATAAACATCCGCACGCGAATAAATAAACAAGGTCTAAATAAATCGATCGCTCCAACGTATATTAATACGACTACGTAGCAGTGATCGCAATCCGTTCCAATGTGCAAATAAACAAATAAAGAGGACAGGCAGGTGAATGAACGGCTAGACAGCGAGACATTGAAATCGATTGTGCGTCCTGATACAGAGATAGGGGAAGAACGGAAATGAGTCGCGGAACGTCGTTGCAATAAATACATCGGCAAAAATATGACGGAAGTGACGCCATCGCTCCCATCCGGATAATATAATATTGTGCCGCATCAAGCGGCACTGCTGATGGGTTCGAGAATCGCTCCTCCAGATAAACAAACAGACGTTTAATTAAATTTATGCTTATCGCCTTTAGGCTACGACGCGACCGAGTACCGAGTTTTGCCCTGATATTTTTTGAACGTAAACCGTAACGTAAATGTAGTGGTAGAAATGAAAGATTTTGCGTCTGCGTTTCGTACGTTACGATTGAAGTATGGAATGAAGTAAGATCGAGACATCTCGATTCAACGTGTCTCTCTTATCAGTCTTATCATTTCGTCGCAAAGATGTCATATCTTAAAACTTTGCAGTTCTTTCCAAAATCCTCGCGAAGCGTTCCCGTGGACTCGGAACTTTTCGAGGCTCCTGAGGACACTTTGAAGCGACTTCTCTTGCTGCGGGAATCCCATTGAAAAAATAATTTATATTTGATACTACACATTCCGGCGATATATTAATATCTCTAATAGGATCTAAAATCTACATCGCCGTTCTATTAATTTCAACCCGTTATTGACATATGCTCTGTTGCGATATTTGTTCGCTCGGTTATTTACCAACCCGGCAATCCGCCATGAAAACCGAAACCAATCGTAATTAGTGCGTGTAGCACGGCCACAATGATTGCGAAAGGACGTTACGTGGAATTAATAAACGTTCAATCGATGTATTTGTTTAAACACCGGTTTATTCATCCGTACGAAATCTCGTTATCTGCATTCCGATAGAATTCTTGCACATATTGCGTATTGACATTACCAACATGTGAATGTAACTATCGATCTTCCCTAAAAACTGATCTCCAAATTTTATAACTATTTACAATAATCCCGAAATATGTACACCCATAACAGCTTTTAAATTAGACCTTCAGTCTATTTATAAATCTCAAAAAAGGGAGAGAATCTTTACTTAAAAATATAAATCTTTATAAGTAAATGAAGATATAACAATATTTATTTTGCCTAAATCAGAATTAATTTTATATTTCAAGTTTCAAACACGAAAACAACGTACATATAAATTTCGATTCCAGAGATTGACTATCTGAAAGTAGCGCTCCCTAATCCACCAAACGTTTCAGTTTACAGAACAATCCAGCATATAAATGTATCTTGAGACATCTTCTATGCAATCTCGAAGAAATGCAAGAAAATTCTCAAAGTGTATTCAGTACTGCTTCCGATCGCGCATGCATGTCGCATCTTCCTCTACGCTGCGTCACTTTCGGCGAAGTTGGCAAGTACTTTCATTGTTCCATGGATTTCCCTATGGTTCCGTTCACCGCACACCGAACCATTTAGAGTGACGCAATAAATAATTAGATGCGTCTGTCGAAAGCTCGGGTTCGCGTGGTTAAACGATACCGTCGTGATTAGTATCGGTATAATGTCGCATCATACGATGATTACAAAACGAATCGCCAGCCGGGCGGACCGGGCTGAAAACGATTTCGCGAGCGGTGCACGTAACGAGCATCACAATGGCATCATGCGAGCAGTCGACCGCACGTATAATAGTCTTAATTAAAATGGCGGTCTAACGAACATCGCTAACTGCTGTAATCCGACGTGCCTCATTGATAATCCCCCAACCGTATCCGCCAAACACGACTGCGTAGCGATAGAGGCGATCTGCATACTGCGCTAGAATACGCGCCGTTGTGTCTCGTCCTGCGCCATCTTTCCCGCGTATGTCCAAATTACGCAGGATTCGTCGGGATTAAGTCCAGAAATAACGAGCAAAAATCACCCGTTATTTCATTGCATGTAGCTTTTTATAAAATCCCAGTTAAGATCCAAAGTTCATCCGTGACTCCTTGACAAAAGGACGATTGGACGTTGTATTTTTCAGAACTCTTGGATATTCACACAATTCTGCTTTTATAAAAATATATTAAATTAAAATTAATAGTGTAGTAGAGATTTCTTGAATAACTAATATTATGTAAATATTATAAGTAGGTTAATTATACGTTCGTTACATATTATTTCTTTGTTATATAACTTCTACACTCTATGTTAATTAATGCAATCGACTTTAGTGCATAAAGAAATTTGCTGTCGCAAATGAACTGCTTCTCTG
The DNA here is from genome assembly GCF_003672135.1 of Ooceraea biroi. NCBI lineage: Eukaryota > Metazoa > Arthropoda > Insecta > Hymenoptera > Formicidae > Ooceraea > Ooceraea biroi. The sequence continues at coordinate 9,495,507 of NC_039512.1, forward strand.
CCATTCTTCGGATGCAGATATGACGCGTTTAAGCCGAACACACTAAATCGAAATAGGCATTAATGGCGTCATGCGACGAAGTGTCGGGAATTCTGTATTAAGTAGCCGTAGCATCGCGCCTTTCATGGGGAGGCGCTCGTCATGCGATGTCATGCACTTCCTCGCATGTGACCTGGTGAATTTTTTACACTTAATTTCCCAGCAACCTGTACGTTAGTAGTCTTGCCCCACGGCGGCGTGAAATCGACGAGACGTACGTGCCACACAACATGACGCGGTCGTAGCGCTCGTTGCCGGCGCGATACGTGGCTCGTTTCCTTCGCAAGCACGTTCGTGTTCTGTATCTCCCCCTTTCTCTCTTCCTTTCTCTCTCTCTCTCTCTCTCTCTCTCTCTCTCTTTCTCTGTCTCTCTCCCGATTGCAGTCGAAGAGAATTCGCGCGAAACGTGAATCGTCGCGTTAATAACACCGATGGCGGATTGTTACGCGACTTTGGCTCATAAATGGGCGAGCGTCGATCTGAATTAAAGTCATGTCGTTACGGCGTGTGAGCGGCACTTATGTGCAGTGAACATGCAAATGCTGAGAAAGATATTCAGAATAACGTCACGCTTATCGAGAACAACAAACGCGTTAAGATATTCCGAGCTTTGTCTCCGATGAAGGCGTGAAAGGCGAAAAGGAAAATTAACTTATTAATTTAAACAAATTTTTAAAGAAGGCGGTCATTCTAAGTCCTGAAACGCCTTTATCAAGAAAGCTAGTATAATCTGAAATTTAATAAAAGTATACTTTAAAAAAGTTTCCTCCATCTTTAAATGTACTTTAACTTTCGAACTTTAGAACTCTGTTCTGTTTTACAATAGAAAAAGAAAAAAGTAAAATAATATAATGTACAAAATACTTAAAAAAGTGCAAGTTTCTTTTTCTCTCTGTTGATTTCTGTAATTATCATAAATAAAATATTTGTTGCGAGAGGAAGATGTGTTTTATGCAGAATTGTAAATATGATATTATAAAATATTTACCGTGTTGCGATAAGGGGGCAGGTAATACTGGGCGAAGCCCAGGCTTCCGGGCTCCAGGGCGCACATTCGTAGAGTCTGAGTTCCCGGCCTGAAACTGCGCCAAAGACACTGCGCCATCCGCCGGTGCATCCACCGGCAAGACCGAATCCGCTCCCGGCTCCTCGCGAAGTACTTGCGCTGCTTCCGGCGCCGTCTTCGCTGCTTTCGCTACTAGCTCGTCCATTCTGCAAATATACGCGACGTATCTATGATATCAATATTCAATTTTCAATCTCTAACAGAAAACTTGAAGGAAACTTCCGCAAGGACATAAATATGCTGCAGATTTTTATTGTTTTCACGAAAATATTTAAAGTTAAGAATTTGAGATTTGGAAAACCTACAACTCAATATTCGTTGAAACTCGAAAAGCTTCAAGCTCAATGCAATTGCAAGAAGATGAAAGAAAGATCGAACAAGAAAGATGATTAAGAAATAATTAAATTGAAGAAAAAAGGTAATTAAAAAGAAATAATTTAATTGAATGGTGAGAAAGAAAATGATAAAGGAAATAAAGGAAATGCTTAATATTTACTTCATCGTTTCTATGGACGGCATTTATGAGGACACTTTGATAAGCGATGAAAAAAAGCTGGAGGTAACTAGAAGAGGAAAATCAATATTATATAGAAAAGACGTCGTGCTCGACCGTTTCTCCGTTCTATATCTATATACAGCACAATATATATCTGTATATAGCACAACGTCAAGCGAAACGTGACGTGGCCGCAATTATGTTATTGTACAATGTCTTGACGTTGATCCTGTTTATGACGTATATTAGAAAAGCGCAATGTCTTTACGTCCTGGATGATAGCATGTAAAAATGGAAAAAAAAGAGAGATTCACGGTTTCAGCAAAATTTCTCAAATATCACGCTAATGATAACAGAATTAAGGAAGAAGAGAGACGTCGTTGCTTCAAGTAAACCGCAACGAAAATTATTGCGATATCATGAACGACGGAATGGGATTTAAATGTGTCATGATGTCGTGACTTGGCATTGTCACTTTCTTTTTCTACTAACAAGCTACATATTTCCAAAGTTTCATTAAAATCGAAAACTTCGTGGTTTGTTCTCTTGTTAGTAGGATCGTAATCGCGTTCAAGTCATAAAGGAGCAACCTAAGAAGAGCACATTAATCTTAAACGACTTCCTGTGCCCCTTTCTCTTGGTGAAGGCAGGATCAAACTTCGTCCTCGGCCTTCCTAAAGCTCCGCGGAAAAGTTCGTGTAAGTAGCGGCGTAAGGAGATACATCCCATGTACAAGCAGAGACCGGAAGTTCTGACGAAGTCGCTCTCGGCCGACGAACGACGTCAGATCGGAAAGTTTATCCGGCAGATTAAAAAACTCCACGCGGCCACCCCCGTCGAGCTAGTTCAACGTATTTTATATAAAAACGGAAATGTCGTCTCCCCGAAGCTCACAATTCTTTTTATCAGATCAGAGAGAGTTCCATGGATTGCAGCGTCTTTTAATATTTGAATTATCGGAAGGAAAGCAAGGAGCTGTAGCTTTTGCTTTTGATAGCTAAACGCTTTTATACCGTAAGTATTCCTGGATCATATGATGAAGTTATCTCGGAGTTATCGGAGAGATAATTCCAACACTTAAAACTATGAACTGTGAAAAGCATCTAAGAAGAATCGACAATCTTTCGAATTAAAGGATTCGAAAAAAACGCACATTAATCTTAATTCTCGAGACTCGAAGAATTCAATGTCCCAGTATCTCGAAATCGGAGAATCGTTGTTTGCTTCTTTTTCGTTCGGTCCATCTCAGTGCACCGCAGACATCACAATCGTCGTTGGCGTCTTATCGGCGCGCGCCGCAACGCCGATTTTCTTCCGTGTCGCGGCAACCGTGAAATCGAGCGAAAAGAGCGGAACAGGGCGAGACGTCGCGCAATCTACGACGAGGGTACCAATGTGGAATCAGGCGAAAAGGGAGAAATATTAAACGACCGAGAGCAAATGTCTAACTGCGTGGGAGAAGGGAAAGGTCGATCGACCAGGTCGGAAAAGTTCGGAAACCACGAGAACGAACCGAGGGAAGGGTTATCAGGTGAGAAGGAATGGCGACACCACGTGTCTCTTCTTATTGTGTATCCGCAAGAGGAGCATCCTCGATTCGCATCGGCGACAACTTTAAAATAATAAAGAAGCGTGCGAGGAGAGGGAAATTATTGGCAAGCAGAAATGGATGTCCCGTCTTCTGAACAAAGACAGGTATTTAAATGTTTACTGATGATTTTTAATTTTAATTTTTAAATTTAGTTAAATGATACTTGACTCTTTAGGTATTTAAATTCCAGGATTTTGCTGCTCTTTTTAGTTAATTTCAAGTTTTTGCCTGCACTTATACTTAATAAAACGCTTAAATTCAATTTTTTACATAAACATGCACTTGCTCGTACATGCATGCCCATGTGTAGATGGAAATATACGTCCAAATTAGAAGTCCGTTTTTTAAAAACGTTTTTCCAAACCCACAACAAAATAGCGTAATCCAATAAGTCACTAGTATCGGGTTGGCCGCTTTTCGGAGCTCCACAGTACGGTGTAGACTCCAGGTTTACGTAAATCTCGTAAAAAAGTGCATATAATATAGTACAATCCGATAGTACCGAAATATAATAAACCGAATGTATAGTAAAATTTTTGGAAATGGCTGGATGGAACAGGTGCCAGAAGTGAAAGCAGCTAAAGAGGATAAACTTATCCTATAAGCGTGTCCAGCGCCGCGTCGGCGTATAAATCGAACCTAACGGTTTTGATTTGCGTCTGGCTTCGGGCTTCTAAAGCAAACCGATAACGCATGATGTACGAGTTTTTACATCCTGCCGTGCGTGCATTCTCGCACGTGGATATCTCACGTACATTAGTCCGTATCTTGCCGCGTGTCTTTGTTCTGTGTTCCGGCGAACCTACGCGCGGCATCTATCTCGGCCTCAAACTACCCAACCCCCATCGCCCTCCCTTATCGCGCGCGCTGATCGTTCCCCTTTTGTTCCCCGTTTTATTGTCGCCCCTCTTTTTTAATCTCTGCACCCTCACCCCGACGAATAACTGTCTCTGTCGGTTTATCGCGACGTCGTTTTCCTCCGCGAATCGTGGAGGAGCAACACGATTTCGCTTCCTCTCCTCTCCTCGCCCCCGGCGATCTTCGAGTTCGAATGTCCTAAACTCCGCGGGTATCGAGCGCCATACCTCTGTTTACGAGGCACCCGTAATACGAACGTAATCACGGCGATATTTTCGCAGGCATTAATCCCAACTGTACATTCATCGGAAAGCCAAGGATTAAAAGAAGATTAAACGCAGGATATCTCTATCTACTCGCAGCTGTTGCGGGAAAGAGCTCAGTGCGAGATGGAAGAGATCTCGCGATCGCATCCTAAATCATCTCGGCTAATTTCGTCTAATCTTTATGCCGGCAGTAAAATAACAATTCCCGGTAAGCGCGCGCGAGCAAGTAAGCGAGCGTACGCGGCAAATTAATAACGAACTGCAAAAGGCATCGGGGCGGAGAGAAGCCACCGCGGCAGAGAGTACTCCGCAAACGCCGTTCTTGTATTTTGCTTGAGATAACGAGCTTGAAATACGGGAAAACCTTAATCAGCCATATTTGCTTTTCGCTGAGACATTCTCGATACAAGTAAGACAGCTTCGTCAATATTGTCCCAGCAGAAATTTCATGGGAGGGGGTGGGTATAATAATCCCTAGACAGCCGACAAAAATCCTCTAATAGTACTAAAGCGGGATTAATGTCAAAAGCCCGTCCCTTCCTCTCCCGATGCTATTACTGCGGGCACCATTCGAGAATATGTAGCCGTATTAAGCACGTGCATTCGTGCCTGCAATGAAGCGCTCTTGTAATACAAGGTGGATCTGCACTCCTAGTGATATATCCTTGTTAGAACCTATCCTCGATAGCGTAACATCGTGGTTTTAACTACCGGATGGACGCAGCCGTGTACATTTTCGTATATACGCGCAAGAATCCTCGAATCGCTGATAATTTTGCAAACAAGTTAATCCTCCCTCATCACGCCTGCATAATTCCTTGTCTACCCTCCGATAATAATTTAAGTCGCTTGCAAATTTCATCATATTTTAAGGTCTTCCTATGTTTTATAAAATTAATTTCTCCTGTTTAGTCGAATTCAAATATTAAAACGAGGCTCTGTGATTTAATCGTACTTACTAACATTAAATTATATACATCCTGCGAAAACTTCAGAATCTTCCATTCCAATTTCATGTATGTAAAATATATTTACAACGCGCGAGACTTTCAGAAGAAAGATCTCTTTCTCATTTAGTTTGTCGTTTTTGAAATATGCGTAGAAATGTTTCTCTTCCTCCCATTTCATACTCGAAACGTCTACACACGCGTATTTCAAAGGGATTATAAGTTCAACATAAAAAACGACATGTAAAATATCTGCAACAATTGATATTGCGTAACGCCCGTAATAACGCATTTTCCTCCGTTTCCATCCGGGGAGACGCGCGAAACGTGGCCTATCCCGCATCACGGAAAATAACGGAATCATAAACACGCTTAAATGAGCGCAGACAGCGAAACTCAAGCGCGTGTTTAAGCTCAAATTGCACGCCAACTGTAAGCGGGAAAAGGCGGAGTGCGGAGATGCGGAGGAACGGCAAAGTACACGGTTGTCGGGGTTTACGCATTTCTAAATGTTGCGATCCCCTGAAATCGACTTAAAACACGTTACCCAGACGGTTACGATTTTCTTGCGGAGTTACTCGCAGCTGTTACATGAACTGGATCCGCTCTTCTACAGAAAAACACTCATTAGACAAACATTTATTTTCGCGTTTCAGCGCCAGCGTTAAACCAACCTGCGTGCATGTGTTTTGACTATTATTTTTATTGTTATGTAATATATATTCTCTGTTTTATAACATTTTACACAAATGTGCGGGATTGTGTGACAAGCAATTACGGATTTCCCAATAAATTTTTCAAATCATAGCATTAACTCGAGAAATAGTGAACTGAAAATATCAAATAAAACCGTTGCATTGCATTTCGAAACTTGGTTACGTAAACCAGCCTCACTCCTTTGAAAAATCCGTGATTATTATTTAACCCAATATTTTGCTATTATACATAATACATTATATTTTTATATTATGCCGTATATTCAGTATTGTCATATACCTACTATCCCTTCGTGAAATATTAACAATTATAACCGCGTTTGCTCCCTTCGCGAGAATCCCTCGTGAAGCATACGTGTGTTTCTTCATAAAACAGTACAGTGAATGAAATCAAAACGCGAGGAAAGATAAAGCGAGCGCGCTCGCAGTTTTATCCCGACGTAACTGCGAAGAATACCGGCCTTTACTGTAGTGCTGCTCGTAGTTATAACCATTATCCTGCGATGATGCGATCATCCTGTGTATCCGCCGTTACATCCTTGTGTCGCCGACCCTAATGGAAAGCACATTAGGAGGTATATCTCTCACCTCGTACGAGGGGTGGCGAACGCGAGGGCGGGGGAGAAGCCAGTGTTAGCCGGCTCGGCAAGCACTTCCGTGCAAGCGAGTGGAAACGTTACGATATCGTTCTTAAAGTCGCCTGTCCGCGTATTTACGGCGCCACCGGAATAGACCGGAGGTATCTTTAAAGGGGAACCCGCACGCTTGAAATAACAGAAACGAGTTCCCGTTCACGTTCGACGTGGAATTATAAGGCTCGCAATATTCACTTATTAACCTCCTCCCCCCTTCGCGGAGCCAATTTACCTTGCCTTTGTGACTGAAATTTCGCTGTCATAAAGAAGCTTGAATCAGAAGTTATTTTAAGAAGGCATTGCATTTCTTTAAACCCGTCGTTCGTTACAATTCTCAAAAGTATGCAGTAACTTATTCACGGTTTGAGTATTTACGTTGTAGTTTAGATTGAGTCAGGAAGAGAGGATTGAGAGTTAGAAGGCGGAAATCCTCGGGATCGGGGGCCTCGCGCTGCTCACAACGAGGACGCTTAACGGAATAAATTATAGGGGAGGATAAAAATGAATCGATTTCATCGGAACTTGGCGTCGCATCATCCGGAAGGAAATCGCTCACAATTGATAACTACTTGATAACATGGCTGCAATTATTCACGCATAATTGCTCAAAGGAGGTACGACGTTAAGACCAGTAACCCGGCGGACTCCATCGCCCGGACATAACCGGCGAATTAATTAATTAATTTTCCTTGGCAATTCAATTACGCCTTAATTGGGTACGACGGAAACGAGACCGTATTAAAATTGCAGGCACCCAGACGGAGCCTGGAGATTTTCCTGGGAATTTGCCCCGTTCACATTTCCGACTCGACCGACGAATTTGATTTCCGAATGCCTCGTCGGCGTGTTTTCCGTCAAATTTGCGAGCACGAATGCTCTGGGAAAAATCTTTAATTCATTTTGTTTCTTCCTTTTCTTTTTCGTCCGCGGTCCAGTCAGTCTCGGGCCAATTTATGATCGATTGGATCGCATTCCGCATCTGCTGTATATCCTTATCGACAACGTAAAGTAAGGTAAAGAGGGACACAGCGCCGATTCCCGCCGAATCATCTGGACTGTCTTTATCCTGACGTATCATCTTGAAACTTGGCGGGCCATGGCGGCAGGTATCCATCCGTCCGTCCGTCCGTCCGTCCGCAGTTCCGCACAAGTGCAAGAGTGCCAATCCCCGCATCCCCTATCCACCTACGCCGTCGATGTGGATACATCTGCGCGGATATTGACACACATGTGCACGTGCACACGTCGGCGAGCGCACACGTACACGATCGTCTCTTGATCCGTCGTTCCAGCCGCAGTTTGCTTAGCATTGCTGATGTACTATCCACTTCCGCGCGGGGAGTGAGACGGATATCACTGCAGAAGAGTGAATACGGAGGGAAAGAGAGAGAGAGAGAGAGAGAAGGAGGATGAGAGGAAGGTCCGAGGGAAGATTATAGATGGAGAACGTCGGTGTCTGTGTTTGAAGACTGATAGTGGATCGCGTTCTAATTAATAACGAGCTCCTCGATGCAATCCGCAGGTTTGCAGGGTGCGCCGTGTGTGAAAGAGCTTTCGAACCGAGTAATCGAAGGGCGAAGAGTCATTACTACGGTGGAAGTAGCGCCTGCGTTAAAACGCGAAAGAATCTCGAGCGGGGAATCTGCCTGTCGCTTCGCTACTCACTGGGGTTTATTGGAGTACCTAATTTATATCCAGCTGCCGATAAGGGTTGAAAGACGTTGCGGTAATAGCGCGATAATTTGGAACGTATTGTTTTCCCAAATAGATCTCTGGAATTCATTAACGTTTAATCTTTAATAGGATCATCTTGTGGCGACGATTTACATCAATGCATTAATGAAACACCGCGCGAATCGCAGTCTACGTTAGAGATTTTACATTCTAAGATATCTTGATTATAAGATAATTTGTTTTTACGTATTAATTCTTCAAACACATTTTTCATTACACGTTGGCATTGTGATACCAATAACTTGTACGTTGATTATGAATTAATTATAAACCGCGCACTATAAAATAAATCACATTTATACATTTTACGGTTTTTTTATACTTTCCAACCGAGTTTAATCGATGCCAGATCCTCATTCCGAATCGTTTTCAGAATCGGACAAATATGTCCCGTTTGTATGCGTGCGCATACAAGATGTGGATATTTGAACACGTAGACGATTCAGCCGTGCCTCTTTCAATCGTGAGAAACACGAGGATTATGGGTGAGGGTAGGGATTGTGGGGGTTGAGAGGGTTAAAATAGCGGTTACCGGTGAGCTCCCCCGAGAAAGGCACGCCGAATAAATACCGGCGGACGGACCGAACCGCCGATTGGCGGGCTTGAGCGATCGGAAAAGCCTGGGCCACTCAAAGTACCCTTACTCTACTATCTCTTCGCCGATGCTGATTCTGCATTCCTCCCTAAGTCCTATTCTTCTTGACCCCTGAAACTGTTTCCGGTTAGTCGGGACGAGGGACTGTCGGTGGTAAAACGGAGAGAGCCAGAAGGGTGCGAAGAAAGATGACAGGAAAAGGCGGCGACAGAAGCGAGATTATTGTCGCTCTTTACAATGCTATTATCAAGCGCGTTTAGACACGGAAAATAAACTTAAATGGACATTGCAAAAATTCCCTTAGTTTTGCTTCAAATGATTACGTGGTAGTCATGCGAATTTGAGATTAAAGAGGAAGGAGGAGATAACATACCACGTGTACGGCGATACCGTCGTTCTGAATTATCGTCGCGTATCACGATTAAAGTTTCAAAGTTGCGCACATCCGTCGTCGTAAAACGGACGGTGTAAAACTGTAAATATGGCGAATCGCGCACCTCCGGGGATTTATCGCGAATTTTCTCGTGGATTTCCGCGGGATCGCCGTGATTTCCGGGATAACGAATGGCGGCTTCGATATCTCTCGCTGCTCTACACGTGCCGGTAAAGCTTTTATTTATCCCCAGGCGCTTAATTTCACATCTGACTAGGAATGGAAAGGCATTGCAACAAAGCGACGCTTTATTGTCCGGCGGGTTAATTGAGAGACGCTTTAAGTTTTGTCCAATTACATTAACTCCGGGTTAGTGAAAAAATATGCGATGCTCTGCGCGGGCGAGTCTGTACTATGCTCGGATTAATTAAAATATACTTAAATAGCGTACCGTTCATTTTCAACGGCTAATTTAATGCCCGCCCGGCCTCAGATTTAATCCAACGGCAACGTACTCGCCGGGAATGCGAAAACAAATTATTATACATACTTCCATGCTCATCGGCATGATCACATTCTACATTCGACAAAGATCTGGCAATGACAAAAGCAATGACAATAACAGTACGAAACAACAGAACGAAAACGGTAGAAACGTTAGTAACACTAAAACAGAAGAAACATAACGTAGAAAAAATGAAAGTTAACAATTTCTTTTTTTTAATTAAAATGGTCTTTAGACGCCAGGCCTAGCACAGATCATAAGCCTAATCACCAGAATCTTTTTAAACGTATCTAAATTGAAATCTCTATCGATTTTTAATAACATTGTCAAAAAATATCAATTATAATGAGAGAGGAGATTAATGTAGTAAATTTGCCAACTATGTATGAACGAATTTAATGTCTCTTCTGAGAAAGATGGAGATCAGTTTCTCATACACAAATCTCGGTACATGAAGTGTGCAACTTAGAATAAAATTTCTGTGATCAAGTGGAATTTAATTTCTCGTCGTTATGAGTCTATTAGTAAACCACGCTGCCACACCAGAAAATTAACAATAATATTGTCATGGCCTGTTTTGGAGAAAAATCCGACGAACAATATAATAACAGCAACAATGAATGATGTAGAAGAGACAGAAGTTAACAATCACAGACACATAAGAGTTTCATTTAGTTTTTTTACGCGTAAGAGATGGCCATTCGCCATCTTGAATTATGATTTTATTGCTTATCGTAATAATAACTCCACAAACAGTTATCTTTGTCTTTGTGACAAAATTACTGCGTGAAATTTCCTGCAACGTCTAGCATCAATATTTGTTTTAAATTCATCATCGTTATCATTATTTGTGTCTGTGCGGGCCATTGAGAGCCGTTGAATTTCAATAAAAACGCGACAGTTAAATACCTACGTTTCTGTCAATGTGGCGGACACGGAACAGTGTAAGACTGGGTAAACAGAAATTGCAGTATGACTGGGGACGAATTATATCCGGGCTAGAGTTGTGTGCGCGAAATAAAGCGATCGACCCCGCGTCTGTTCGATTTTCATGGAAATTATAATGGCTCGTCGCCCTTCTTCCGAAAGTACCGTACACCGAAATTCCATGAAAATTCGTTTATCGCGAGCGGACAGACACAGCATGACAAAATTAATCGATGCCATCGGCGCACTTTGATGTGGAATTTTAACGCTTTTTGCGCTCGATGTATTCCCGCTATTTGTTCCTCACCGATTGACCTTTTTTTCCGCCTGAACGACTGTTAAACTGTAAAGAGGAAGTCAATACGAGTGACAAGCTAATTACGTAGTTCAACGAGGATTTTGTTTGTCGCGCATAAATCGATTCTCCAGACGTCTGTTCATTTTATTCCTATAATAAGCTTGTTCTCTATCTAACGCATACATATCGTTCGCAGAATATAAACGAAAGGATGACGAGACGCGATGATTTATTCTGTGATACACATAGACTGAACATAATAGAGAGAGGATCGATTAACTAATTGCGAAACTAAATCAGCTAGATCACAGCTGAGTTTCATGCTGAAGAAGTTGGCGAGTCTCATATCTTCTTGTTGCGATTTCAATCTCGTTTAATCTTCATTGGTTTCGGTTCAGTGTCCGCCATGAATCACGATTCGGGAAAAAACACGTCGGTCAAGATCGTGGTCCCAAACGTATCTCTCGCGGGATTGACACTTTATTGCGGTCCTATATACGAGATTAGGGGAGACGACATTCCGCCATCCACCTATGCTCGGACTTCCGGGCGTTACTTCGGGTAGCGTCGCCGTTTCAATATGTGAACTTGTTGGATTTATCGGCTTGCCCTTACCCTCCAACCTCCGTCGCCGTGACTCGTATTTGCGTCACGCCTCTTCTACAAATCGCCGACCCGGGCAGGATGTCGCATTTCGTTTCCCTCCCGTACCGGGAACCACTTGCGACAATGTGTTTACACGCGCGCCAATCGCCAAACAATCGATTCCGGACAATGTTCTCAAATTGTAAAACATGGGAAAACGCGCTAAAATGAGGAGCCTTCGCTCCGATATCGGGAACCAGTAATTAAAGAGAATGCACGCGTGTTAGATATGTAAATGCACTTTGCGGAATTGCGGAATTGCAGAAAGCGTAAAAAAGTGTCTAACACACATCGCCGAATATGGCAGCGTTATTGTAAGTTGATATAATGAATTAATAAAGAAATGATATAAAAAGCTCTCTATTAATCAAGACAGTAATGTGTAAATTTGTAATAATTAAAATACAATAAAAACGACATAATAATAAATTTGCACGTTATACAAAATTAAATTAATCAGTGACGTGAGTAGACTATTATTTGGTACTCGCATATGATTTCCAAAGCATTATTAAAAAAGGAATAATTTACGAATTACGCTTATTCTTGTTTTTTATTCGTTACAAGAGACATGTGCAGTGGCTACTAAAAACAAAGACCGCTAGCAAAAATTCTGTTGGTACATGTATGCGCAAGCGAACAATTATTAAGTTAATATCAAAGTCCAAGTAACTTTCGGGTGAAAAAAAGAACTGTTGAAACGATTGAATCGTCGTAGCGCAACTACGCAGTCCAACAGGTAGGGATAACTACTATAATCGGCTAACATGGCGGACTAGCACGAAAATCGAAACTGTCGACGGTGGAACTGGCCGGAAATCGATTACATCCAGCGGCAAATAAAATAAATCGACGATTTAAGCGTGCGTAACGGTGTAACTGCGGACGACATTAAACAGGATGACAGGACGTACAGTGCAGGCACTAAATACATACGCGGGACACACAGCACGCGCGCGCGCTCACGATGGCAGCGCGCGACTCGTATGGGTGGTATTTTTCACGGCGGTTTCAAGTATTTTTCACAGCGTTTGTGCCCCAGTTATGAAAACGCCGCGCGCGCATTTCCCGCGTTCGTTTTCAGGCTAGTATCGCGACGTTATTCATAAAACGCAATATCTGGCTTTACGAGGTGCTCGACGCGCGAACCAATGCACTTCTAAATAATGATACAACTCGTTCGGCCTCGTTCGTCCGGTTGATCATTGCCCTCCTCCCTTCCGCCCCCCGTTTGAAATCCATAAATGTTGCCTCGCACCGCTCTCGATCGCCGACAGCGGCGCTTATCCCATCGAATCGTTAATTAAATGACACGCGCCGATCATCAGGTCATGGATCACCGGTCAATAAATTATGGCCGATCGCCGCCGCGCGCGAGCGGAGGCCCGAGCGGGCAAGCGAGCATTCCGTTTCGCAGACAGATTTCGATAGCGCGCGATTTATGTGAATGTAAATATCGGGGATACAATGGGGAGCCAATATTTGTCCAGGCTGCGATATGAAACACACGCGGTAACATCGATATGTTATGATTTCGCGCGGATGTAAATAAAATGCCAATTAGAGGGAATAAATATTTCTCCAAGGTACGAGTAGGATATTTACGCTGATAGTTACCGCCCTCGCATTGTACTCCTCATACTCTCCCGGCCTCCCTCGTCGCCATCATTTTATTTCACATCTCTAAGAATTATTTAACTTTTCTATTTCCGATTGTCCGATTAAAAATTAGCTCTCTCGTCACACTTTCGCGCTGCATCGGGTGAAAATTCATTCCGCCCGCAATTTCCAGTTTGCAACAAATAACTCGCATTCACTCGGTATAAACTCGAACACAATGAAAACGCCTGATAACGAACAGCTGTTAACAATAATTAGATAAATAACTGATTTCACTGAATTCTACTACATCCATTATCAACTGCGCATTCTCCTCATGATTACCCTCGTCTTGTGAATAGCGGAGACAGAGTGCACTTGTGCAATCTGAAATTTAGTACGCAAGAAACACGCGAGAATCATGATTGATTCCTCACATCTAGCATCTCAAGAACACAGATCAGTCATATTTATCGCACACGCTTAGTCAAACCAAACAATTAGTCGCGATGAAATTGCAATTTCCATAGTCTCGTCGGCAGTTGTTTACCGCCGAAAGCACGGCTCCGTCGCGCGGAAATCCGTTCTGCCCACGGTTTCCAATTAAATATCGCCACTAGGGATATCCGAGGTGCGACAGTTGATCTTTCCATCTGCGCGTCGTCCGTTCGGCTCCGTGGACGTGTCACTTGCAGGGATCGCAGCGGGTAAACGTGGCAGTGGTAAGACCGGGCGTCGTACGCGGCATCGACGTGGGACCGGCGATGCTATCGATCTACCGATCGTATAACCGGTGGGAATCGATAACTAATATGCGAGGCCCCGCCGCCGGATGTTGCCTTGTTGATAAAGGACCGTCCTACCGAGCACCGACGGCATCAAGGACGCCACAGGAGGGCCGTAGGGCGCGCGGGCTACCGGCACATAATTGATTGGCATTAGCGCGCCTGATTGCCGGTCGCCCTCCTCCGAAATCGTCCCATGGGCTGCTTAAATACTGGCCGACATCTCTGTGAACCGACCGAACGGTACCTGTTTGAGCGGTTGCGACAGTAATCAGGCAATATGGTGCCGCGCGACCAAGGAAGGTCGATCGACAGGGTGGGATCGACGGGCCGAGATCCGGGCTCGTCCTGCCGCTTTCCTACAACGTTGACGTGGAATAATCCCACATCTGCGGGCGCGTCTATCGTCACAAGGCGTCTCACCCAACGTTGGCACGTGCGTGCGCGCGTGTGTCGCGTATCCCCATTTTCCCACAAACACAGATCTGATCATAAAGTTTAACGACCGTGAAATCCCCCGTTTCGCCGGCGTCGCGACGGTATAAAAATCGGCACCGCGACCGTGCAAACGGCACAGAGACCGACGAGGAATTCCCCTCCCGCCCCGCGTAGAGACGCCTTTCGACGGTAAATTGCAATTGCGCTCATGCGGGTGCTCCTTATCGAGGCTCGTGTCAACCCTTTGTCAGACTGTCGAAACGATCAAACTCTACGCCTACGCCAATGCCAATGCCAGTGAGAACAAGAACCGGGGATCAGTCGGGAGCGAAACGTGAAATAGGAAGACCGAAGAACGATACGAATACTGATTCTCTTTTTTTTTTAATACGTAATTTTTCAGCGAGAAAAAACCGCAACGCCGATGGTCGATTGTGTTTGTGGCTGACTCGCAAATCATGCGTCTGGCATGAGAGTGACACTCGTGCTCGCCGGTGAATGGAGCCGATACTTATTTATCTATTTATTTAGTAACGAACTGAATGCTCAATTGTAAATTCCTTGCAATCGTAAAATGGAAGCCGTTAATTATTGCATATTCGTATCTGGATATTGTGGCGGAATTGTTCATGATGCACGAGTCTGCCCGAGAATCGTATCGGATTTTTTTTCTTCATTCATTGTCCAACCGTTGTCTCGGAGATGTCATTCCACTTGTTTGATGTCATCGTCATGCAGCTGGATATTGATTTTGTACAGTAAACTCTTTACAAAGAGAATAGCACTACCGACACATCTATCTGGAGTATCAAGCGAACGCAACAGTATTAAACAAATGGGTCGGAGCGAAATGCACGTATCGCGGGACACAAGTTGAAGTAAAATAGCCACTAAACGGGAAAGCTTTAATCTAAAACTTTATTTCATACGCTTCATTAGGTATCTACAGGTCGGGAATCTATTATCCTATTCGAAGTAGTTTGAGACGTTCAGCTTTCGTCAGCAGTGTAAGCTGCTTAAACTCAAATTTGCCACTCAGGTTGCTTCTATTCAAAAATACCTACGGATATTTTAGTCACAACGATGTTGTAAGAAAATTGAAACCGGAAAAGTGTCACTGTTATAATTCTTTTGCAATTAACAAAAATTTATGTCGCTTCGATGTCGAAGATCATAATTGCGAATTATCAATGCAAATAGGATTATTACGTTGAATGTCATTTACGGAATATTTTCGACTGAATTATCGCAAGTCATTATATGGGGAAGTTGCCCCATGTTAGGCACGCTTCCTCCAGTAGATGTTGGGGAACTTCCTTTACCTGAAGGCAGTGTCTCCTCGCAAGCCAACCAATGTGCTGAAGCTGCTGCGGATCCGGAAGTGCTGAGGCCAGTCGTAATGCTTTCAAGGTGAGGGCTGCCAGCGCCGAGTGCAAAGCATTGAACCAGACGTTCGCCTCCGTATTATCAGTGGCTCTCAACCAACACTCGTGGACACCATCGGGCGAGTGTAGCTCTAAAATGCGACCTTCTGCAACAAGATAAGAAAAGAAAACGATAAATGCAATGTTCAATCTAAAGAATACTGTTAAAGATACCGAGAAACTATTATTTTCAATATTTTACAGAGAAAACGCAAGTTATTATATATAATTCGTGCATAATATATTCTCATTTCTCTATTTCTCTCTCTCTCTTGATAAATTAAAAATCGTAATATGAAATAATCACGACAATAATGATAGTTGCTTTCCTGATACAATCCATGCTATCCATTAGACATTTTTTATTTGTTATAAAAAGTGCAAATTTTATTTACAACGTATTCAATCTTCATAATTATAGAACATCATGATGTTAAATATTAAATTCTATCGTAGAGAAGGTACCATATAATTCCATTCGCAGTCTATTTTTGAGGCACAAGCCTTATTACGAGAACTAGCGAAATATATTTTCTCATAATCAGGGATTAGCCTCTGCTAATCACGTAGTAGACGCGGAACGAGCGACGGCGCCAGAGAATTGAACTTGCCCGACGTCGTTCTCGAGTAGCTTATAAACCTTCTTCTACGTTAACACGAAAAGTTTAATGCATCTGACATAAATCGCGCGAGATCGGTCACGGAAAGGCCTGGAATAAGTTTATAATCGGACTATTGCCGGTTCTCGAGATTGTCTCGCCCGTCGACGATCCCGCAAAATCGTCTACGTGCGCCGGAGAGCCTGGTAGAACCGCGCAATTTCCTGTTTACTTGGATTTAGATTTATTATGCTAATACCAGACTCGCTTTTTCAGATAATTACGCCACTGCTACTGCAGCCCGTTATTGATCTGCGGAATCGCGATACATCGCGATACGTCGCACGATTTTTCATATTTTATTTCCATCAGTTTATAAAACAAGAACTTTCTGTAGTTTATTCACATTTCGTGATAATGCACACATCATTTATAATATATATATTTTTTTACGATGGCTATTTTAAACTGTAATAATCCCATAATTGCCTAGCGTGATGATAATCTCGATCACGTAAGCAAGATATAAATTATAACCATTGTTATTTTTACATTTCATATCTCTCTCTTTCTTTCTCTCTTTCGTTTGTAATAAAATTTTATCGTATTCCGTAACGGAAAGTTCGATGAGCACGATGCACTCGCAAGCCTGGAAACTACAGCCGTATCTTTCCGCCCAGCAAGTTTAGATTCACGTCAAACTCATCGGCATTTTGTACGGAAGCGTACGCGCGCGCACCATCCGACGTGCTCTTTTTTTCGATTCCGTGTACGCATTCTAATCGCTCTCTCTATCGAGAAACGGCGCGGAAAGTTCCGGAAGCGGCAAACTCGCGCTACGTGTGCGGAAAGGCGCGGCAACCGTAAGAAAATATTGAATTTCCGATCAAAAGGAAATTACGCTCGAGTTAAAAGCCCCTTTATGTCACTCCCGTCTGTACCCAGCCTTTTCTGCCTAAAAAGAGGCAAACGAGACGAACGTCGCTTCTGCTGCGAAAGGGGCAGAAACATCGGGAAATGTAGCGTGATGTCGAAATGATAGGATCACGTGATCGATACTTTCTCCTCGTCTATTTTATTGTTAGGGGAAATTTAATCGATCCGATAAACCCGGCTTGATTCTGTATCCATATGACGACTTTATTCGCACGCGGTATTTTTCTATTGGCCTATCAAACCTATCAGATTGAATCATTCAAATTTGACGCGAACCGCGTTTTCAACAATCGAGAAGTATCAACAGCATAATGCTGTCAATAATAATGTCATACGATGATTTTATATCGAATATCGTTTTTTTACACGAAGATACGTTTAATAGTTCAATTTTCAATTTCATTTTACTTTTTACATATTAGATTTCTTTCGCGGATTATACTATTATATTTTTATGGGTCTAATATCGCAAAAATAAAAGTAATGTTTCCGCAAAATTCTATTGCGATTTTTCTGTTGTAAGTAGAACAAAAAACATAGTTGGAGCTTTCTATCTAGACTATCACTAGATATGACATTTTCACTCATTTTCCACGCATAAGAAGACATCGTTCTGTTCTCCTTAAAACGCGTCCAAATGTTCTCTTGCAAACTGTATTCCCGGAAGTCGATGCTTCAGTCTCCAGCTCAATTTTCTGCGCTGCGATGCACGAGTATTCGCAGTAGCATTTTGAGCGGCCTCCAAAATTGCGCTCACAGGATATTCGTCGTTACGTGAAGTGTCGTAGCTCCATCAAATGGATTCTCACAATTTTAACAATTTTCCAATCCCGTTATAATGTTGGTTTTCGTCTTCAACGACTTCAAAGATAATATTTTACTCATCTTTCTTCACATTCTTTTATCGACGAAACAACCGTTTACTGGCGGTGTCCGGTTTTTCAGAATTTTTACAAAAATATTCTCTCGTGAATTCAATTCAATACGAAATTTAAAAAATTAATGCCGACTTACTCAAGGAGGAACGTGCCTTCGTGCTTTTTTGCTACCGCAAGATGAAATTTTCTCACCGTCTCCCGCATTTGCGTGCTTCCTTGCTAGACTGCACACTCTCATGAGATATACGGAAAATCGCATGATTTGCGTCAACCGCGAAGAACCCGTATGCTGGTTAGAAACCCAAAAGGGACGACGCAAAACGTAGAAAAAACACAATCGCAATTGTAGCGAAATGTGAAAGACCTTCCCTCGCGTGCTGCGCTTCCAACTAACGCTGATTCCGACGATGTCTCACGATATTATTTCAAATCTTATTGAAGCAAAAAAGGGATAATGAAATTTATAAAAAAGACCGAAAAATTTACATTTTTATGTTTGCCGATCTCTTCGGATTCTCCGCTTTTTAAAATTATTTTTAGCATCGTCTCTGGCTCAAACCGCCGGTAGAAACGCCGGCGTTATAGAAACGCATTTTCGCCCGTACATACACTTGCAGGGCTTGCTCGCCGGAAAGGCCCTTTTCTCGCGACGAACTGCTTCCTGTCGGCGAACAAGATTGCCAGGATCCGCGAAAAATCTGTGAGAATCTGATTCGCTCTAAAGAGCGGAAAAGGGAGGGTGGCGTTTGGGCAATAAAATGCCGAAGCGACAAAGGCAGCGAAAGGACGAAGAGCAGGAGCTGAGAAGGACGAGGATGCGCGCACAGTTCCGCACGACGGTGGCTCAAAGGAAATCGAAATGCGCTCGCGTCATTTCGTTACCTCGCTTTCCATCCCTTTCTTCCCTGCCCTTCCCCCGCTGTCTCGCATCGCGTTTCTCCCCTTAAGAGTGCGATTTCCCTTGAACGTAATTTTCCGGACATCCGATCGACCAGATTTCGCTTTCGTTTCTTGTTTTGCGCTCCGCCTGCTCCCGCGAGTCCTCCGGTTTGCTTATCAAGTCCTGAACGTACGAGCGTTACGTTACGAAAATGGCGAGCAATCCTGCGGGAGGACTCCCGTTTTATCATCCGCGTTCAAATATATAAAGAACAAATTTGCGTTCTTATGATCTCCTAAAATTAATTTTTCCGCCGCGAGCTGCTTCAGCATAAATAAATAAAATGACTAATCAAATAGTTTGGCGGAAATTTGCGGAAATAAAAACAATGCGCTACGACCGTGAAATGTAATATCGCGGTATTTTTCAGTTAGCGTGTTAACTATTTTTACGTAGTCTGCGGTGTACGAGATCGTATGAAAAGATAATGCGAGCGATAATGTACTTTGACGCGAATGGTTTATTACTGTTCATTTGATTTTATGCGGCGTTAATAACCATGCCGCTTATAACCTCGTAACGTCATCACGTGATACGAAGTAATATGCGCGACCATGCCTAGTTACATTCTATAACATTCAATCAACGAAATCCTACGTACTTATTAACGGCATTATTGCGGAATGGCACGTTCCTATTAATTATATTACGGCAGCAAATAATTATCAATGTAATCGCCGGGTGCGCGCCATAACACCCATAATATTACAAACCCCTATCGCGCCGCTGCTAATCATTCTATTTAACTATCTATTTATCCATCTACACACACACGTGATATTCATCTCACTCAGTGAGTTCCAACGGTGCTCGTTATCTTACGTTCTAAAAGCTGCGTGCGTTAAATGAAATTTAATTCGCTGGTGATGCGATTACCACGGACAAACGTAAATCTCAAGATAAGATAATCGTGGTAACATTATTACCACAAAAATTTATGCCGCGGTACAACTTACGATGTAATTATATAATTTATAACGTAACTCACATAATCTGAAAGATAACGTAGCAATTTCTCATAGTAATTTTCTCCATAATTGGTGGCAGCACGGAATTCAAACACGATCCCATGTTTGTACCCTCCTTGCTCCTCGCAATCAATTCGTCCAAAGTTTTTCCTCGTTTTAATAGAGATCGGAGTTCGAGAAGATTTAATTCATCAACCGTATTCCCAACATCATGATATTCTTTACTTCCGCGCGCACCCGTTATCAAAAATTTACTCCTCCGCGTCTAGAGAGACACAATTTTGCTCGGTACGACCAGAGCAGCAGCAGCTTCGATTCTTCATGAAAGAAAAAAAGAACATCCACCGCTTTAAAGTTTGATGGGCCATCCGAGAGCAGCAGGGGACCACCGACACCGAAGCAACAACAACGAAGACGAAGATGACGTACCTCTACGCAGGCTGTTCCGAGTCGTTTTAAGCGCGCTTAATGCATTTTTGAACATCGGAATATCATAAAGACGATCCCGTAATAAACTGTGACGGTGGCGCAAACTCATTCCCCCCCTTCTCTCCCCCTATCACCCCACCCCCCGATAAATAGCCCGTTCCGTCCAGCGTGTGGCTCTTCAGCGTCGCATGTTCAGTGTCTACGTGCCGAGGAGGGCTTCGAAGACAAAGGGGGTTGACTGTAGAGGGTGGCTGAGTTATAAAGGAGAGCGAACCCAGAAGGGGATTTTTTAAGAGGGTGAGCGAGATGTTAACAGCCAGACAGTATTGTCGCCAAACCATACCCGCGTTTTCTAATCAGAGGTACTCGTTTCCTCGCGAGTCTTTCTGCTGATCCCCTCACGACGCCAACGAATAAGTAATTAAAAATATTAAAGTGCTCCGCGGTACCTGCTGGATTTTTTGAGAGGACCGAAAAGTGCGACTACAAGTATTTTGATACAAGTTTGTGGTGACAACGTACATTCGTATACACGCTGGGCGCATATTGTGATACTTGCACCGTTTTTATTCTCAAGAATCGAGAATCTTGTAATAATTAATATATTGGGTTGGCCAAAAAGTAATTGCGTTTTTTTTATATAAATAAAAGGCGAATTTTTCATGGGAAACAAAAACTTTATTAAACAATATATTGTTCATTTTGTTTGATTATCTTTTGCCATTTTTCAGGCAACTTCATGATTCCGCGCTCAAAAAAGTTCTTATCTTTTTCAGCAAAAAACAATTCCAACAACGATTTGATATCCTTATCAGCAGTAAAGGTTTTACCATTCAAGGCGTTTCGCAAAGAACGAAACAAATGGTAATTTGATGGTGCCAGGTCTGGCGAATATGGTGGATGTGGTAACACATCCCATCCAAGCTGCAACAATTTTTGACGAGTGACCAAACTTGTACGTGGTCTAGCGTTATCATGGTGAAACACAACACCTTTGCGATTCACCAATTCTCGACGTTTCTGTTGATGGCATCATTTACTTTATCCAGTTGACGACAGTATACGTCTGAATTAATGGTTTGATTCCTTGCAAGCAGCTCAAAATACACAGTCCCACCAGACTGACAGCATAATCTTTCTTTGGTGAATATCTGCTTTTCAAGTGCTTTGAGCAGGTTCATCACGCTTGCTCCACGATCTTTTTCGTTTGACGTTGTTGTAGACGATTCATTTTTCGTTGCCTGTTATCATACGTTTCAAAAATGGATCATTTTCCTCACGTTTCAAAAGAGAATCGCAGATGTCAATACGCTTAGTGAGATGAATTTCTTTGAGCCCATGTGGTACCCAAATATCGAGCTTACTAATGTATCCAAGTCGTTTTAAATGGTTTTCAACACTCGATTTCGATACGTTAAGATTCTCAGCAATCTCTCGTGTCGTTAAACGCCGATTGGAATCGATCAGTGCCTTTATTTTGTCATCATCAATTTCGATTGGCCTTCCTGAGCGTGGTGCATCTTTCACATTAAAATCTCCAAATCGAAATTTAGTAAACCAATTTTGACACTGCCGCAGTTTTAAAGCATCTTCGCCATATACATCAGATAACTTTTTATGAGCTTGCACAGCGTTTTTCCCTTTTCGGAAGTAATAAAACAAAATATGAGGAAAATGTTCTTTTTGATTTTCCATTTTGAAATCGACGGCAAACAAACAATTGTTAACGTAATCGTGTACTTTCTTTTTGTAAAACAAGCTTGAACTGTGAGTTGTTAACCTACATAATGAATTTGCGGTTTAGAATGAAGTTAGTTACATTTCAAGACATGTATGTCCATCTATTGGAAAAAACGCAATTACTTTTTGGCCAACCCAATAGTAATTAATTATTACTGTTAATAAAACTGGTTTATAATTACTTTTATTTTAGCAGATATAAAAATTCGCATATTATTAGATTACATACTTAAGCGTTAACATACATTGAGGTATTCCCAAAGATCACCTTCTCCCTCTCGAATTAATTCGCTCCCCGTGTTTGCAATGAAACACATTCAGAATATTTCATCAGGGCATCATGTTTGCGGTGCGAACGGAATAGGATCCTATAACGTGAATCAAGTCTAAGATCCTTACATCTTAACGCCCTCGCGTCGCGAACTATTTTCCTGGGGCGATTATTCATTAAGAGAGACAACGGCGGCGTATTACACGCTCGTGTAATGCCGGAACGACACAACGTGAGCGAGTTACAGCGCGAACCCAGCCACGACGTCGGCACCGGCTGGCATTTCCTTCCCTCACGGTTGAAGTGCCGCGCCGCGCCGCGCCGGTGCAATGGCGGCTTCTTCAGGGTGAAACTGCGTCAGACAAGCTACACACGATTCTTCATGCCGTTTGCATTTAGGGCGACACAAACGATCCCTGAAAGGCGGAATGACGACGTCGACGACGACGACGACCATGATGATTCGCTTCCGAAGTTCCCGCTGCGGGAACAATCGGCCTGAACGACGGAACTTAGATTGCGAGAGTAAGCTGATGTCACGGAAATTGAACTCTTGAAGAAGGACGCGTATCGTGAGAGCGCCGCGACCATGTAATCGGCATCACGGCGCTGATTCCTCGTTAATTAGAAAAGAGCTGATAGTGTTTTGCAACAAACGGGGAATTAATTATGAAAGAGAGTTGGCGCGTGCAATAACATCAGAAGCGATTACTTTTAGAGGCATAAGTATATCGGAAAAACTGTAATTAACATTACGTAATTCGAATACGTGTGATATAAGGAATCATGAGAATATAAAAAGATGAATCGCATTTAGCTGTCGAAGCTGATAACTATATAATTTTTAAAAACAAATATTGTGTATAGGAAATTAATAATTTCTGAGGAAAGAATCATTCCTTTTCAAATTCTGATAATAATATTAAAATTATTTGAAAAATACTGTGGCTCTAATGCTTTGCAAAGATGACTAAGCTCCTTTGCCAATCTGCTATTGGAGCATCGGGATAGCGCTATTGAATAGTCTGAAAGGATTAAGACAGCTCTTCCCCAATAAGTCTCCGCGAGGTTTGTTTAATCCTCGAGCGGGGGTCGTTCCTGGTAAACCTTCTCACCTTTCTGGCGATGATGACGTCGTTTAATTAGAATAGTCTGGAGTAATTAAGAGGATTACCAACGTCCGACGGAAAAGGACCGGAATACGCCGCGAGCGGCACTCTCCACTTCCGGTTTCGGATCACGACTTTCCTCCCTTCTCTTGCAAGCGTCCTAGAACTCTCTGCGCAAACATTTCAGTCCTTCTTTCTTTCAACGGAATTAAGAAAGGATCTGAGAAACTAAAGCCTCTTTAATTTACCATTTACGTTAACTATTTTTGGAAAATATATGCAGAGAAAAAGGCAGGAAAAGTGTTGTTAATTTTTCTCTGCAATGCAGATTACACGTTGCACTGGAAGGAATATAAACTTGACATATCTGAATTTCTACGGGATTAAAATAGAATTATTCGCCCGGAAATATGTTGAAACGAAATAACAAGAATATATTATAATATAACAATTGTGTGAGCATAACAAAATTTTTGAAACGCGTCCGTTATTTTTTCATAGTCTCAACCTTTCCTGTTGATCGTACCAAGAGTGTACTTCGAAACAAACATCAAAATGTTGCAAAACTCATCTTCGCGCATTACGCGATGCTAAACTTGACAAGACTTGACTTTTTCCAGTGGATTAATTTTGGGTAATGCCGGCATTCACAACTTCCCAGACGAAAATGCGCATTAACATAACTCCGCGAATCTCCGCTGCACCGTGAAGTGTGTTCGCAGTCCGGTAAACCAACCGGAGGATAGCGGTCTTTGTCTTGCCTCCGCAATCTCCTTAATTCTCGCAGCGATCTACTCGTAAACTTCTAATTAACTTAAGTTGATAAAATAATGGAGTTGTATATCGATGCGCGATGCTGATCGTCAGAGGTGCCTGGAGATGCCTTTGATGACACGCGGGATAATGATGAGGCCGACCGCGGTGGTAATTAATTTTCCGCTGTTTCCTGCCAACGCAGACTGCTTTTATGGACCATGCAGTATCCGGAATTAACTGCAACATGCCCGAAGAGAGGATGAAGCCATTGCAGGGAGACTCAGATTAGACAATCGCGAAAATTGCCGGTCTATGGGAAATCCGTTATAAGGAATCCGTGCAAGCTTTACACGCAGAGATCTATCTTACTTGCACTGAAATTTACGTGTAGTATAATTGTCAATTTGTCTACTGGGATGTGCGCCAGAGGTTTCGTTTCATGTTAATTATAATTTATTCGCCGGGCACTCTCGTACTAATTAATTTACTTCCGTACCTCTAAATCCCCCTGCTTCAGTGATATCACAGAAAACTAGACACAAAAATATTACTGTGCAACGACGCAAAAACACGAAATAAAATACGATGCGTCCCAGGACGCGAGGAGTAAGAACGAACAACTGCGGAAAAGGGACAAAACGCGCGAGGAGGCAAGAAGAGAAGGAGAGAGGATTGAGGGTTGGGAGTCCGCGGAACGGGAAACAGTAAAAATTTGCATCACAATCGTGGATAGAAATAATTACGCGAGAAGCGGACCCGCGCGCGCGCGTGCTCGCGCGCAAATGGAAGGGATGGCGCAGATGCGAATGCAGATGCAAGAAGGGCCGGGAGGGCAGGGAAAGATAGAGAAACGACTAGCTGGGAACACGACTAGAAATTCAGATACGAGGTGTGCATCAAGGAGGGAAAAAAGGACGAGCAAGAAGGATTCAAAAGGGGGAGAAGCTGAATCTCCTGTTTGCACAAGAGGGATGCGTTCAAACCGCACCGAAAGTGGACACCCTGAGGCTACTACGGCAGGATAAATAGCCGCTGCCCGACAAGGATAATAAATCAAACAAAAAATGGATGCCGCCGAACGTACGTAAGTTAAATTACAGCTTTGGCGCGGAACGGGAACAGTTGTAATCTACTACATTAAACGGTTGTTTTAGCGATGTGTAATTCTTCTTGGAAAACAGCGAGCCACCCCCGTATACACATTTGAAGTCGTACGTGTGTACACGGGAGGGATTTAAGCGCGAGTGCGACATGTTTGTTCCATTGCTAGGCAAAGTAGAAAAGCGAACGCCTTTGTAGCTACTTGGCTTGCGGGACTTAGGATGAGTTCCGGGATTGAAGACATTGCTTAAACCAAGGCGGGCCGAGCGGTTTGGCAGACGGTTGCTTGCTATTGACGTTCGGCTGTGTGCTTTTATGAGAGCCTTCGAATTCTACTAACGTGACCTGCGTTCCGAAGGTAGCGCCCAGACGCTTTCTTGCGATCCACCTGGGAGTGTTCTCGGAATTTCGTGTCTTTAAGTACGGTCAAAGGTCGATATTAAAAGAGATACTTTTCGCGCCTAGTGTTTTATTATACGTGAAGTATTTTATTATATATGTGTGATAATAAATGATGAATATACAAATATGAAAATAGTGCATTCGAAAATAACTGGTAATTATTTGGCTAATCTAATAATATACAGGGTGAGGCACCTAAAACAGACCACCTGAATATCTCGGCTGTTATTGGTATAGAAAAAAATGTGCCAGACCAAACTTGCATGGTTTCGAGGGACACATAATTTGTTCTAAATAGTTTTTTATTAGGTGCACGCGTAGAGGTCATAGGAAGGTCAACTTCGTTTTTTTAAATGGTATGATATGTTTTTTTACGTACCATCTAGTAGAGCGTTTGAAGATGCGCACATCGATCTACGGGTCAAAATCATTCACGGTCACTGAAAGCCAACTGCAAGGGAAAATAATTTACTTTATATTGCCTAGAGTTCTCTGCTATTAAAAATACTGTAAACTCAGAAATAAAAAAGTTCTAGCACTTAGAAATTTTAGCCTTCAGTGACCTTGAATGATTTTGACCCGTAGATCAATGTGCGCATCTTCAAACGCTCTACTAGATGGTACGTAAAAAAACATATCATACCATTTAAAAAAACGAAGTTGACCTTCCTATGACCTCTACGCGTGCACCTAATAAAAAATTATTTAGAACAAATTATGTGTCCCTCGAAACCATGCAAGTTTGTTCTGACACATTTTTTTCTATCACCAATAACAGCCGAGATATTCAGGTGGCCTGTTTTAGGTGCCTCACCCTGTATAATGATTTCTGATTACCATAAAGATTTCATTATTTTATTAACTTTATTAAATTTTTATTAATATTATTAATTTTATTAATTCAGAAGAGATTTTTGAAGCTTCGAGATAAATCAATTTATATAGCGACTTAAATCATTTTCTTATTTTCTATTTTCCTTGTATTAGTATGTGATTATCAGTTCACGAATAATATTAATCTTATTGTATATTCAAAATTAATTCCACAAACATAATGTAGTAATGTATTCTATTAATATTTCATAGCAGAATACGTTTATGCAGTTAAATCTGAACTTATGTGTCTCCATTCGAGAGCTATTATCCCCGAGATCTGCAGTGTGCTGCGAGATAATGGCGACAGAACGGGACAATTTAAGCCAACCAAATTCATTTTGTCGTAGAATTATAATATGATTTTAGGGTGACAAGAAATTAATTCCGCTTTATTTTTATGTTCATCGGTGAAAATTATAAGAAATTGCATCGCATGTGCATACGAATGCACATGAACCAATAAGAGTAAATCTTTATAATAATAATTTAAAATAATTTAAAATAATTTGAAATAATTTTACATACTTTTATATAATAATGTCCATTGAAATCAACCAGGAACAAAATACATTTATTCTTACCTACTAATTCAACTTTTTACTTATAAAAATGCTAAAAATTCCTTTTTATTCTTAATTCACATCTTTGCTTTTCGTGAACCCTTTTTTAATTAAAGATACCTAATACCTGCTGAAGTTTTGATAGCTTCTTCCGGACTACATTCTAGTGTTCATTCCAATATCCGGCCGTGCGAAAATTCGAACCACCCGCCAACAGTATGGCAACGATAACGTGCAAAAGCCGATATCGCTCTGCGGCGGACCGTTCGCAGACCAGGCCGATATTATCATTGGTGCATCACGGTGCACATGAAGTTTGTTTGATTTGTTTCGCGTGGGTGAAATTATCGGAATGCGTATGACTCTGCGAACTGGTCCGAACGTATCGATAAAGCGACTGCGGAACGTGACCGGTTTTGTTTTGCCAGAATGGAAAATTGATCAAAAAATTCCAATACTCCCGATATCTCACAAAAACAAAAAAATTATACTTATCACCATTCAAAAAACACTTTGTGTCAGTCTCTAGATTATGAGTAAAGAAATTAATGACTATTCGGAATTGTTAGAATATTTCTCATATTCTTAGCAGAGAAAACATGTTAACAAATTGTAAATTTTATTGAACTTTTAGAAACTTTAAAAACTACATTTTGTCGTATTAAGCGAGACAATCGCACATCCAAATTTTGAGTAATGCAAGAAATTCGAGACTTTCATTTATAAGTGACATGACAAAATGTATCTCGCATATGAGCATCATTTATGTTATACAAAGCAATAATATATAAAGAATTATGAAGAGACATAATTTACTTTCATGTGCTGTATGAACAGTTTAAAACACTTTTTCCAATACTAGTTTTACAGATATCCTCTGCGCGATCCAATTTGCCCAGTTGACAGAATAGCAATTTGCTGTGATATATCTATTTCATAATATTCACGACATGGTTTTTTCGCGGCTGCGATAATTTAGTTTTGCACCGTCGGACTACAAAAAAGCCATTTCCGGCCGGCAAATAAAGCGCGCGAGCGTAGAATACAACAATGGCTACGCTTCACACAATGAAAACTGCGCTTCCCTTTCCCTTCGTTTCCAAAACGTGCGACTTACAAGAAACTCAGATCACAATTGCTTTCTGCAAATCTTTTGCATATTCGTTAAGCAACCAACGCTACTTAGGACCATTGTTTTTCAAGTATAATGCAGTAACATAATCCTTCTTATATTAAAATATGAGAAATTAAAATATTGAATGAAATTTGACATTAGATAAGTAATAAGAAGTTATATACGATTAAATAAACTATATATAGTAAAATTATCACATACGGCGATTATAGACACGTCGGTTTATTTAGATCGAGAATGCCGATATGTATCATCGTGATAAAACGACGCAACAGCGTGAGATACATTTCTTCATATTGTAAACTAGCGTGCAATTCGCCTTTATAGTTACGTTACAAGCAGAATGCACTTTACAGGCACTTACGGCACCGCTTTATTCACACGCGAGGACATCGCGTGGAATTAACTGCACGGAGAAATCTTATTAAAATCTATATAGGAAGCGCGAGCTCTCGCCGGCACTTTCGGCGTCACCAGAAAATGGCGGGTGTGGATGACCATAGGTGTTTTAATCGAATTACAGTAAGTGGGACGGTACGGCATTACGCAGTCATGTGCGACTCGTCGCGCTAATGGAGACCAAGCTTAGGATGGCCCTAGAGAATAACGATGGCCGAGAGCCATCGGATGAGCTTGGTGATTATTAGAATATATGACGCATTTCTTCTACTTTAAATCGCAAAATTAAATTACTCGTTACCAATGTTAGCCGGCAGTCGCCGCAATCGGAAAAAGTATTTCCCATGCGAAATTTTCGATCTCATAACTTCAGACCCGAGCGAATAACCGATGACGAGTATAATTGCGGATCGCCATGATTGAATTTTGACCTGACAATCGCATTAACAATATTTAAAGAATTTTATTTCGAAACCCGACTCATCCTAAAATGTCTCTAATATCTACACCAATCTCTTTATTTAAATGCGCTTTTATGTCACCTGAACATCTAAGTTCAAGATCAGGAAACGCATAGTTCCTGAGCGTCTCTCTTTCTTCAGTTCGTTGACTTAATTCGTGAATATTTTCAAGTGGCGAAATTAAAGACGCGCATTTGAGAAACTACATACAAGTTAGTTCTCAAAGAGGACAGCGAGATACTTTGAGCTTCGCTCGTCGCAAGTAGACGCTGGTAGACGCGACCTGATCCGAGCAGACAGGAGCGGGTAACGAGTGCATTGGCAAAATATTTACCCTCGCCCTAGTGACGGGGGAGCGAACGAAGGTGCGCGAAAAAAAGCATCGCGATGCTCCGCTCGTATTTCAACGTAAACCGCCAGCGCGTTTGATACGCAAATTCGCGTACTTTCAAATGCTCAGCGTATCGATCGGCGCCCTATCGAACTCCTTTGAGGGCGAACGGGGGTAAACGTCGGAAACTTTACGGGAATACGTTACTCCCCTTTTCCTCGCGCGAGCTTCCGCCGATAAAACCGGCTTACGCTAAACATTTCCGTCGAGGAATCATTTCGTTCTTCCGCCCTTTTTACGATCACAGGAGAAAGAGGGGGGAGGGGAGGCGGAGGAGGAGAAACGAAGGGAGGAAGAAATTGAAATCGCGGACAATAAGGAATGCAAGCCTTCTACGAGAATATTAATATTAGGAGAAAATTCAAATACAACTTTTAAACAAAGAGATTTAATCGTATAATAAATAAATACATTTAACGCGTCTCTCGTTGCACGAAATTACATATTATGTAGGCAGAATATTCTAACTTTGAGTCAATCTATTAAACTCCGAGTCTTTGCGACCTCGTTACTGGATAATATCAAATTCTTAAACGTGTTTGACAATGTATCAGCTTGTCAAATTGAACCGCCAACTTACCGAAATAATCCATTAAAACTGACCGTGAAAGACACATTATTAAAATCGCGTCAAAAAATACTGTTTGGAACATCGAGTTATCATTCGATTTTAACTAAATTAAATCGATGGAGCCTCGCTTAAAGACTTTCGGGCCTCTTTATTCCATTATTGCTGTCTCTCTCCTTTTCTGATCGATGCACTCGATCCCTTTTCCTTTTTCAACCTCGGTAGCAGTATGATGGTCAAAAAAATCCGATCAATCTCTGTTGAAACCCCATTCCACCGATCGCACAAGCCACATGGTCGTCAGAACATCGATTACATTTCCTCGCAAACAATTCTCGCTGCAATAACGTCGTCTTTCGAAAACTCGCGTTAGCATTTCCGATCGAGTTTCCACACCAGATGTCAAAGGAAGGCTGGAAACCACCGTTCAGCCCCCGTTTTCCCTCTCTCCCAATCCCGGAGGAAGTCAATTGGAATCGGCCCCGGGGGTGCACGTGGCGTCGGGGGTTGGCATTTCGAAGATAATTAGGCGCGCCAGCTAATAACGGGACGCGAGCGAGCGCGGAAAACAATACCGGATGTCGTCGTGTTTATGGAAATTCATGTTAGGTCGGATGGCGCGTTAGGGTCGAGATAACGCTTGCAAATCGCATTACATCGAACCCTACACCAGCCATCCCCGTGCCTGCCCTCGTGTGTATGTACGCGCGCGGTGTCTGCATGGTCGTGACCCCGCGAATGCCAGAGCGTCGTAACTAAGCTATAACATGTCATCGGCAATGCGCGTTTACACACGTACAGATTTCTCGATACGCCGAAGAGATAGATGAATGCGCAAATAGATGCGGGAATTTAATGACATTGGATAATTCGACGAAATTCGAAAATGTGAGAGGAACTTGTGAATTTATAATTTATGTAATCTAACGAAATTCAACAATTTAAGGAGCTCGTGAATCTTTAAATTTACATTTAAATTTGTCTAGCAAACTTTTAATTTGTGGATTTATATGTATCTAATAATTAATGACTTGCATAGTTTTAGCAATAATGATGATATGAGAACTTATGAAACGTACAGCTGTGGTAATAATCCACAAATACTATAAAAATTTATTGCAATCACTTAATGTTAACAATAGGATCGCTTACAGGAGAGAGAAATAGAATTTCTCATTCTTAAAAATATTGAATGAAGCTAATAGAGAGTAACATCTCCAGCATGATTTTACGATCTCTTTTCTGTCTGACTTCTTTCCTATTTTCTGCGCATTCATATTTAACTTGAAATAGCAAAGTGGGTCTGCTTCCGCATCTCCGTATTATGTTAATGCTTAAACCAACACGGTTCTGTCACACCGCTAGGTACATATCATTGTGCAGCTAAACAAGTAATGGAGAGCAATGTAACGTGACCGAAGTGCGAACAATCCGGAAGAACAGACTGCTCGCTCTCGAAACGTGATCTGATGTTCAAATTCAAAAACGGCGAACACGAAATGCAATCCTGACGGTCTCCTCCCTCTTCCCTCCTCTCTCTCTTTCTCTTCCTCCACACAGGATCCACAAGGATGTCTCCTTGAATAATAATCATAGGTGACGATCGGTGCGACGGCTCCGTATACACGGACAGTCTCGACGGAGTTCTATGGGACCTGGCGACGACTAACCACCATCGCGCATCCGAGGAAGGTTTACTGTGTAAACAGCACGCCGAGGCCGACATGGTGCGTCATTAGTGGTCGCGTACAAACGCGATCCTCTCACTGGACTCCTTCCAGTCTTGTTCCCCTGAGAAAGATCCTATTCCCTGGCGCAAACGTGGGCGAGCTTATCTTTATTCGTCAATTCGAGCGAGAATGCGAGACAAAGGATGCAAATCTACTTGTTCTTGAATATCGGGTAGAAGAAAAGAAAGAGAAATAGATAAATAAAAAAAGGAGAGAAAGAGAGAGAAAATATTCTCTAATCTATTTTTAGCGAAACAAGATTATATATACATATATACATATATACATATATATACATATATATATATATATGCAATGATGTGCTAGTTAATTAGTATTAATATTAGAGAACATTTTCACCAATATGGTCAAGCCAACGTACCAATATAGTCAAGCCAATGTACATGAATTTGTAACATCATTTGTAATAATGTGTAATAATGCGTAATATTGTTGAAATTGATCGTGGGTGTATAGAATATTCTCGGTGTGCAACCATGCAACCTTTCGATCACACATAATAGATTGCGAATTGAGAAAACTGAGTTTTGATTTGAATGATATAGTTTTGAAGTATCGACTAAAAAAGAAAAAATAGATTAGGCTGTTCGAATGTATGTAAGCTTCGTTACATTTGCCATACATTGGGTTGATCGAAAAGTCCGTGACGATTTTTTTTAATAAAATTCAAATGCAAATTCATGTATATAGCCCACACACGCCCGTGCGCGCATACGCACGCACACTAAAGCTTGTACTAGAATGCACTTTTGAGAAGGTATTTAAAATCGAAGCAAATTGTTTATTATTTCTTGTAATTTTTGTATAATAACTTTAGATTGTCAAAGCAAAAGTTATTTTATTGAAAAATACTAGAAATACTCGGCATTTTTGGTAGGAATAACTAAATATAATATAATATAATAAATATAATATAGTATTCAGCCTCTTGATACTTCTCTGATGTCATTGTATGACGTACGTAATCCAGTACGCGCAACGTACAGCACGCTATTGTTTGTAACAATATGTTATCATTTGCGTGTGGTGACAATGGGTGGTGACCAGCGAATAGACAATAGCTCTCGAGCTTCTCAATGTTTTGTTGCATTATCTCTTGGAAAACATTGACAAACATTTTAAAAAATGCCACATGCTATCACAGCTTATAATTAATACATTTAACGATTTATAATTTTCATAATTTATTAACTCCCGCAGTTAATCCGAAAATAGTCATGATAATTTTTACAACTTTATTATTAAAAATAATTGTTACTAATGCACGCATATTATTAATAATATAAATTATTGTGCGATTGGTTAAGGATATTAATATTCAAATTTATTTATCACTTTTTTGAAAAGAAAAAAAGAGCTAATAATACAAAAGAAAACATTAAATAAGAATATTAAAAACTTTATAATATTTCGATATTTTTAGAAAAATAAGATATAAAGTAAACGAAACGCTTTTCTATCATGTTTCATCAATTGAATCGCATATTACAGGTTTATAAAGAATTATTAATATACTAAAAAAGAAAATAAATCAATCTTTTATGTGAAAAAAACCACATAACTACAACTTAATAATTCACATCGGATATTTATCGAAATACATATTGTGCACGATATTTGTTCATTAAAAATAGAAGAGCGAGAGATTCGGTTCATTCAGAGATAGAATTTATCAATTATCGTTTCATAACATCATATTATATAATATATTTATAATATAATTATTTCTTCGATAATTTTCGATGATCTTGAATATACTGGATCAGTCAAAAAGTTCGATTCGATTTATACATATATATACATATATATAACTCGCTTTATAACAGACACTGAAGTTTTTTCCGATCAGCAACCTCCACGTGGTGCACACTGGGTAACGCTAATGCTGACGGTAAACAGTAAAAAAACTTCAGTGTCTGTTATAAAGCGAGTTATTATCATTGGTCCACCAAAGGTTGAACCTGAGTTTTCGGGATGAGTAGGGCATTTAAAAAAAAATGTTTCCAACAAAAGTTACTTACTTTTCGACGTAGAATCAGAATCTGCAATACAAAGTATGGGTTTCTGTTTAAAAAATTGGACTTGACCTTTAAATGACCTTGAAAATGACCATGAATGACCAATCTGTTACCTCCACTGAGTGGCCCCCTTCCAACCCTGCAACTTTTGTCTGAAACATTTTTCTCTAAAATGCTTCGTTTCTGAGATATAAGTCTGTAACACTTTAACTGCCCCACCCTGTATATATATTCATACATATATATTTACAATTTTATACATATACATAAAATGCTTTATCCTTTCACGATTTATAAGCCATTAATAAATTATAATACAAGCAAAAGTCTAGTATAAAAAGGAATGCTGAAAATTATTATTTTATCGTAAATATCATTAAAGCAATTAAATAAATTTTATTCCGGTATAAACATTCGTTATATTTATCGTTGAGAAAGAGCTGTAATATCCAGTGCAGCTGTGAGTATTCGTGTGAAGTGTGATCGAAGAGAGAACTATAACGATGAATCGAAGCTTCTGTGGTTCCGAGTATGAAAGGCTGTCAATTCTGTCGGTGGACTGTGATGGACTCCGATTGACTCTAAAGGATCCATCGCGCACTGGGGAATGCTCAATTTCAATGGTTGTAAAGAAAAGTAGCAATATTACGTGTACAGTTTATGAATCGCACTGATCCTTTCTATAACACGAGCGCATACATATTGCACATTTATGCGCGTGTTTTCCAGGGATGTCATTTTTAAAAATAAGCTGCGCGAAAGAATAACTGCCGCCATCATAGAATATTGATCGGTTCTCGGGACCAGGGGATTAATTTTAATTAATATTAATCAAGGGTTTCTTTATATAGCAAACCTTAAGAAACATCTCGTCTTATTTTCTCTTTTTAGCAACTTTCTACAAATAATCCCCATTCAAAGTGTCCAGAAACTTTTTCCGACGTACGTAACATCAGCTCCGGTGAACAGATCGATCGAGGTGAGCGTGAAAGAGAGAGAGAAAGAAAGGGAAAGAAGCAAAGAGAAAGAGAGAAACGGAGAGGGGAGAGAAAGAGGAAGAAGAGGAGGTACGGGAGGGTCGCAGGGGGTTTATATTGGAATAATTTATCGTTCGACAGCCTTTATCGGGAACGGCCGAATTGACGTGAAAAGCAGCAGCGATTTGCGGCGGTGGTTCGCCAAAGCGACCGCCTCTCTTCGCCCGCGAAATTTCAACGCGGGGGGATGGTTAGTAACCCCCGCGCGTGTGTCCGCGCTACTGGCCCCCTCCCTCCCCTGTCCCGTGCGATGTGTACCGACGTTTCGACGAATTTTCGAATTTTCCAACGAAATTCGAGCAAATTCGGCCGAACGAGCACAACGTTGGTCGGCCAAAATTTATGCGTGGTATAAATAGTTTACGGTGCGCTCTCTCCGGCGCGGTTTGAGGGCGCATTTACGTACGTCGGTCGGGGTGCCGGGTAAGCCGGGGATGAAGAGGGGAACGAGCGGGGGGAAGAGGGGACGGGGGTGATTGGGCGCCGTTGCTAGCGCGTGCGTTTGTGTACTGGACCCGGGCGGTGAGAGTTAGGTGGATCCAATCGTCAGTTAATTGCTTAGCCGCGCGGCCCGCAATATTGTCGGAATTGGATTATAAAGTTTTCCATTCGGAATTAATTGCGCCGCGACACCTGCGCGCCGTGGGAGGAGTCGCCGCAACCTCAGGCTTCGTGAGTGGCGAAAGAGGAAGGAGAGAAAGAGGGGGAGGAGAGGGTGGTATCCGCCCGTACCGCTCGCAATCTTCCCGGATAAGCTTCCGGCAGCTTCCTCGTTTCTTATGGTGCGGTATTGAAACGCTCTTCGCCTCGAAGATGGGCCGGGAAAAAAGCGCAACGCCCGCAACGTTAAATTAAACCGCCGGTTTTCGAGAAAGCGCGGCAGAATGCGGATACCTGTTTTTACGCACTTAGCATTTGGATTCCCCGTCTCGCTGTCTCTTCTTCGTTGTCTGCCAAGTTTACGGTGTGCCCCAGGATTTGCATTCATGCTTAATGTAGCGAAATTCGTTAATCAATTTGAAACATCTTTTTCCACCTTCCTTTTCTTCCCTAGCAGACGTAATGAAGCTGCCATAGAGTCCTTCTACTGAAACATCAAGCGATTTTCATTGACCTTGTATGCTCCACTTTCGCACGAACCTGTTACCAAATTAATATCGAAGTCAATGCTTCAGAACATGAAAATGAAAATTAATAAAAAGTCTGCCGCGGTAAATGTGGCAAACCTCGATTAAATTTTTTCCCATGAAAAGTCTACCCAGAAAACGTCGAAAAAACTTCGTCAGTTAACACTATTCATAACCGTATTCATGGACGCGCTGCACCCTCTGCACGGGCATTATGAAGCAGGCCGTACGAGTTTTATTTCTACGGCGATTCCTAACTTCCTTTGAGCGAAGAGTAAACGCGATGATGAAATGGCCGTGCATTCACCGCGCTTACGTTTCCGTTGATTTTACCGTAAGAAAATTCCGGGGGCGCAAACAGCAAGCGGCACGTATACACATTTTTTGATCCCGCTCACACTCGCAACAAGCGTCTCCGCGCTCGGCAAACGAGCGTTTTTAAACGTCCTTTTGCTTCATCCCACGCCGCTCGTATGCAGCCTATCGTGAAATAGATTGAAGTCACCGGAGCGTGAGGTACGTACGCGGGCGTATACGCTTCTCCACGCATTTGCGTGTGCATATGTTGGATACGCGGGATACGCGAGTATTCGTATCATGGTGGGGTTGGCGAGAAAATTGCGCTTGTTCGTTTCGCCCCAGACTGTCTCACCCCTTCGCCCTGCCTTCGCTCGTTCTCCCTCTCGCCAACTAATCTTTTTCTACCTCTTTCCATCTTCCTTTCAACTTGCCGACACCCTCTCTACACGATTTTATCCCACTTTCTCAACTTCTCTTACGTGAGCACTCCCTCGTTGTTTATTTCGCGCAAAAAATAGATGAAGAAGCAAATAAGGAATCTTTTACGAGAATGAGAAAGGGTGGATAAGAGCCACACGTCCGACGAGGACTCGGAGCAGTGGACACCGCTCCGAGGATCATGAGGAAACGAAAATTCAATTTAAAATTTATTCTAGAAACATCGTTTGATGATGAACAGATAGCTCAGCGAAAACTCAAGTAAGGCGACTGGCTTAACGTTGAATGTGTCCCAATGTTATCCTGCAGATTTTCGAACCGCAGATAATGCAGCTACTGTTCGGAAAAGGCCACAACATCCGCCTGTTCACCCCTCGTTTAACGAATCACGCGGCTGTACGAGTACAACGACGAATCGTTAATCATTGCGCGTGAATTTCGAGTTTCCATTTGTCACCGGCAAACATCCGTTTTTCCTTTTTCGATCGTCGCACTCGCCTCTCGCTCCGCCCGTCAGCTGGCGATTATTAACTCGTTATTCGTACTGCAGTGTCGCCCGGTACATTCATACCGGCGCGATGCCGCGTCGTGTGCACGAAGAATCGCCAAAATGTTGCGCCATAGATTCCGATAAATCCTATTCTCGCCTCGCTACACGCGCGATCCCCATTGTGACGATGGAAAATGAATCAGCGGCGTAATACATTGCCATCTCTCTCTTTGTTTCGCGGATATAGTGTCGGAATCGCGCCGCGAGGCTTCATTCGCTCTCGATAGTTCGCGATCCGGAAGTATCGCCGAGAACTTCAGAAGCGCGAGGGAGCGCGGGCGTAAATAAAAATTGTCGGCTTCAGTCGATTCGGTGAATCCGCACTGAATTCGAGGACCCTAAATCACTCCGAGAATCGTCAAACGTTTTCAGATCGCGTCAACGATCTCGATTTATTGGAGACATTGACACGTGTATTGAAACGCTGTAGAGTCTTGCTTCTTCCCTCCTCAAAAAGAAAACGGATGGAATAAAACAGAAAGAAGAAACTCTATGTGTAATTAGCCTGAATTAAGCCCGATCAATTAAGATCACGATCGCGGGTTCATTATTCTTCGCGGACAAGCGAAAAACAACATCGTGCTCTGCCGGAACCGGTATTACGTGAGAATTAATCGAGATACCGCTTACAGTTCTCTAGCCCTCAACCCATCTCCCTTCCTCTGCCCCCTCGCCCAGTTAGAAAACTATCCCCGTCATTTTTCTGACAACTCCAGACGAATTAGCGCGTCAGATTCTTATTCGCTCGTTCTACTTTCTCGTCTTGAAGCACCGTAGAGGCGATCCATCATTCTTCAGCTTTGCAGGACGTGAGCGCAGGTGTGCAGGTACGGGCTGGATTCCGTGGAAGCAGGCCACACGTGTCCAGGAAGCGGAAGAGTTTCTCGAGGATCCTCAGGAATCCGTCTCGAAAGTCTCGAAAGTACTCGTTCCGTTCCCGCTATATCCAATATCGCACGGTCCACAGACGTATCCGGCTACCGTATGCGGTTATGCTCGGCATAATGGAAACGTCGATACTCTTGTGCGCAATATTGAATGCTTAAAGTTAGATTTATAAATGCCAAAGAGCAGCGGCTTTTCGGTAAATGTACGAAAAAAAAAAGGTTAACGGCCCAAGTACACGCCGTGCGTTAGCGGCGTTATTGCATACACACGCGCGTGCGATTCTATCTTTTCAGATCTGAATACCCCGGAATCCTCTCGCGACGGTTCACGATTATGGCTCGTGTACGCCGGAAATCTCATAACGCGGTACATCCCGCTTTCCGTGCTTCGGACACGCTTGACTTCTTATTTCCGCTTGTCAAAAGAAATAAAGGGAGGAAAAGGAGGAAGAAACCGAGGGAAGAAGCGCGGAGGCGATGGTCGTTTCCTGCCGTTCGTGGAGCCGGTCGTGCATCCTTAAACCGCGCAACAAATGCTTCAGCTTCGCCGATACGTCGTTAGCAAGAAGTCGAACGTAGTTTCCTGTCGCTCTTCCGAGTCCGCGCGCATCATTAATCTTCCTTCCCCTTTTCGTGCTTCACGCGTGCTAAAGGGACATGCGAATCGATCCACATGTTCGACACACTGACTGGCACATAGTTGATTGACACAGTTAATTCACGATATGGGGATGGGTGCCGGCAACAGCACGGGCAACGTCAAGCAAGATCAAAATGTCCGCGACAGAACTGTGCGCGACGCAATAACGATGAAAGTACGACGACGGTGACGTAGCTATTAATAAATGCTTCACCGCATCCGGGCGCACGATTCTAAAGTGAAGTCTGTCTTATTGGAGACCAGAGTGCTGCGTGACAGAAAAATCATATCTTGGAGCGATTGCATAATTATCGCGCCTATTGTATTTATATATACACACCGGTCACGCAATTGGATTATTACGTGGCGGCGATTGAAGGAGCTGGTGGATTCCGGCAGGAGAGAAGGAAAGCGGAGCTCTAAGACAAGTTGCAGGAAGAAATAGTGAAATGGCCTTTTTATTGCGACGCAAACGAGAGAGATTTTAACCCGCGCAAGAAACATCGCGAGCTCGATAATTTTTACACTTCAAGAGATTCCGTCTTCGCCTCTCGAGAATCTCGGGAGAGAATAATTACGTCTTTCCTAATTCGCACTTCAAACATGTGTGAAATGTGCCGACTAAGCGAATTTAGAATAATGCTAGAAGAATTTGCTAGAGAATTTTGTCGAGTTTTCAAATTTTTTAGTCCAATCTACATTAAGATGAGAAGCAATATATTAAATGAATAATAATTGAAATTACAAGTATCTTCAGAATTTATTCATTTATTCACTACAACGTTATCGATGACCGGCACTGAGCTTCCCGCCATAATGGTCACCGGTGACCGATATGTAATAAGTGTTAAAACATTTGAATAATATTATAATGCAATTACATTTGCAAGATGACATAATAGTAGAAAAGTATAACAAACAACTTGTGCTTGAGAAAATACCTAAAAACATTAATTATTAAAATTATAGAAAATGTTATGAACATATCACGGTAAATTGAAATAATCCATTAGCATGAACGGAAAGTTAGCTAAATTATGCGTCGCGGTGAATGTGTAAATAGCGATAGATGCTTGAACAATTTCAGTTTCAAGAAGTCGAGACTATCAATCCAATATAAACTGATCGAAACAATAACAGCAAATTATCTTGCGATATCTC
Source organism: Ooceraea biroi (assembly GCF_003672135.1). Classification (NCBI taxonomy): domain Eukaryota; kingdom Metazoa; phylum Arthropoda; class Insecta; order Hymenoptera; family Formicidae; genus Ooceraea; species Ooceraea biroi. The sequence continues at coordinate 9,535,872 of NC_039512.1, forward strand.
GTAGGATTCATTCTGATCCCTTATGATCACACGAACCAAAGGGAATCTCCTCGCTACTCCTCCCTTCGTCGCCGGATTCGGCAAAACTGCTTGCGGCTGCTGTCAAATGTAGAATATCGCGCTAGGAATTGGCGGTGCACGAACTTTTTACGGTTGCGGGCGAAGCATCCCTCGCGTGCACACACACGAGCATACACGTGGATACACACAGACAGACCCACACGCATGCACTGTGATATCCTCTCATTCTTACGCGCCCTAGCGCGGAGCTACCGACGGACCTGTCGACGATACATGAACGCTCGAAAACTTTTCCACGATGTGCAACGTCCGTCGAATTCGCACGAACTTTGTTGTCCCTATTGTCATCTATTTCTGTCTGCGAAACTGCACTATCCAGCACGCCCTATCACCCGTCTCCCATTTCTCCGCTGCGCGTTTCGTTCACCCTATTTCGTAGCCTTTTCTCGCTTTCCCGCACATAGAACCAACCGAGTTTCTGCAGAGTACATACACTCTAATCAGCCACAAATTAACATTTATTCCGTTGATTACAATTCCACTCTCCTGTTTATAGCTTTGGCTTAACGTATAGCTTGATGAAACTGTGGAAAAAAGTTCCAAATAAGCGAGAAGTTTGAACATCCTGCGAAGGAATTTGAAAGATACTTGAATAATACTTCGTCTGTGACGTCAGAAGCAACCCCGTATAAACAAAATCATATCTCCGTGAATCAACAATGAAACAGTTTAACAAAATAGTAATGTAGGAACAAAGAGCAAGGAAAGCCATAATTTATTAATTTACAAAACGATAAGAACTGAAGATCCAGGACATGATCTTCTAAGGATCTATGAATCAAGCAATTTACGACAGTACGAACTGGCAAAAGCAACTGTGTGCGTAATGAACGATTACACGAACTGATCGATTAACGATTACTACGGGTCACCAAAAAAGTTGATTTGAATTTCAGCACACGGCAGAATTACGATACTAGGAATATCGATCCCATCACTACGCGCACCGGGGTGCTTTCCTTACTCCTCTCTCCGACAGAGAAAAGCGCAGCCGAATAAAATACGATTGGGCTTTTCGCGCGTAACTCGGCGCGAGTGAGCGCGAGCGGAGGGCCGACATTAATGGGGCGAACGCGAAATGGGAAAACTCGGTGCAGTGAAATTTTCGCGCGGGCTGTTCGCCACTGACTAGCATCCGACCCCGTCTTTCTCCGCCTCCTCGTTCACCGTCATCGCTTGTCACTCTCCTTTTTTTCTCATCCACTGTTTTCATTGCTCTTGCCTATGTGTGATGCGATCTGGCCCCTCGTAATTTCTTTTAGTGCGAGCGAAATCAATTTGTGATATCCTTTCGAGATGTGTTCACGCATACCCCCCAAGTTTCTTTTTTTTTTTAAATAAAATCTATATAATATTAAATAAAAATATTATATAAATATATTATACATAATATTTTATATTTGCTATCGAAAAATATATTTATATGAAGTAAAAACACTAATTATAAAATAATGAAAATGACGAATAATTGTGAAATATAGAAGTAAATAAAATATAGCGTACCGGTTGTTTGAGAAACCGTGTACTAATTAGCCTCGCTTATCAAAGAATCAGTGGAAAACAAAAATGTCCGTTTCACGTGCCTTGAGACGTTTCGTTACATTTTTCTCGCAACACTCTTCGCCTCGAGAGACTTCCTTTGTAATGGTCATCAAACTAAGCAGATACAGCATAAAGTGGCGTGTACAGGTGTGCCGGATACGAAATGTAATAACGCTGACATTAACGCCCGCGCATGTACGCAAACGAGAACGCCTGCGTGATCCTAAGTGGCTGATACAGGCGACTTTAATATACGTAGAAAGTAATAAACGGGCCAAGTCGAGCAAACGAAAAAGCGCCGGAGAACGGTGTGGCATAAAACGACCCCTCGCACCGTGACAAATGGTCGTTTTAATTTCACGGGTGAATCTGTTACGAGTTTTATCCTTTTGTGACTGCGCCATCGGATCAGATTCCTCAAATGTCTCATCCTTCTGCGAGATTAAGGAAAAGCTTTACAAGACCGATGTCGATCACTGTACCGAAAAATCGCGAGTAACGTGTTGATAATAATGATCGGTAATAACGGATGCAAAGCATTCCGGAAGAAAACATTTTGAGTTCTCGAATATTGAGATATCGGAGTTTTCGAATTTTTGGATCGAAGAGTGAAAAGAGGACTCAATTCAAATAACGCGAAAGGTAGAGATTGTACTCTGTGCCCAGCGTTAATTTTCTTTGACAAGCCCGGCGATTCTCTGCACCGGCTGCCGGCTCCACGAACTAGTTAGTAGTTGGACAAACAATTCCGTATTAGACGCGGGCCGTTCGCTATGCAAGATACGCAGAAAAACAAGTAAAAAGGAACAAAACGATAAAGAAGTAAGAAAATGAAAAGACCAAGTTTTCAAAGATTAAACAGATGCGAGAACTTAGTTCTAACGATCTAAGACTCAAGCCTACGCGAATATAAATTGTTAGATATCAGAGGCATTCGCTTCGTGAATAAAGAAAATCTGAGACATTAACATTTCCAGAAATGCAAAACTTCAAGGCGAGGAAAATAAGGAAAATCCTTAAAAATGCAAGGTTGATCCGAGACAAAAGAATTCAAAATTCAAAACGTGAATATGAGACAACTCTGAAATTAAAAACTTAAAAGTATTATCATTGTGAAAAATGCCAATATTTCGATACATCCTGCTGTATTGCAATCGGATTACTGTTTGAAAGGATCAAGGATTAAATCCACCACGGAAAAAAAAAAAGACAGATTGTATGGATTGCGAGGCGGATGATGCGTAAAAATAGGACAAGGCGGGAGCCAACAACGGCGAATGCAATATTGCGACTAGCGAACGAGACGGGCCGTAATACCTCGTTTATAAGCGACATTTAGTTCGCATATGCGTATAAAGCGAATTCGGCAACAAGTATTCGGCATTTTCAACAGTATTCATTGGTAGGGCTCAAAACATTATCTCCGCTAGGCTCACCCTCTCGTACGCCCCAATTCCCTCTCAAAAGTCAAAAATCCTGCAACGTATTCGCACAGTCAATAGTTCACAGTTTTTTTTTAATGTATAAAGAAACGGCGACAAAAATATCGTAAAATTAAACTGTCAGGAAACAAAAACCGATCATTTTTATTAAAGCCGATGTAAAATAATAAATACCGATTTAAAAGTATAATTTTCAGTCGATGGAAAATGCATGTGCAAAACAGGAAATCATTTGCACACATAAATTAGATAATATTTTTCACAAAACCGGAACATCAATCATTACTCTTTCAACGAATCCGACGCGAGGATTCACGCAGGCGAAACGTGTCCCGGCGAAATTCATTGAGCAGAATTGGCTTACACAGATTGATCCCGTGGATGAACCGCGAACTTTTCGTGGTCAATAACGATCATAGGAAAAATTCCGATAGTTCAGACTCAACGACGTGAAATAACATCAACCGGGGGATAATTTATGGAAGTTTTCGCGTGGAAACCAAAATGAAACATCGCGGCGAACGCGCAAAGTGGGAAGCGTGATTCTGTGTTATCCGTAAGAAACGGATATTCATAAAAAAGAAGAGAAGGAGAAGAAAAAGGAGGAAGAGGAGAAGGAGGAAAAGGAAGAAAAAGAAGACGTTCGCGCGCCGGAACTCGTCGCGAGAACGTCGGGGCTCGTAATACGCTTAAAATATACATCGCGTGCTGAAAGGTCAGGCCGGGTCGCGAGCCACGCGACTGCAAACGTGTATATAGCAGCCGCAGATTGAAATCTAGTCACACCCGGCGTCCACCCTTCGCGCCAGCCCTTCGATTCCGTCCCCGCGGCGGGTGGCATACAGGATGTACGCCGTGTATACACTTCGTACGATATTACGATCCGATCAGATCACCGATTGGCCCACCGCTGCGATTCAATTGTCCGCCAGAAGCTGATACGAGGAGCCAGCCGAGCGTGAGTTCCTCCACGTCATTACACCTGATTCACTCTGACGTGTACACAACGGTATCTCACAATACATTTGGACAAGAACCTTTCAGACGAGACATTCCCGCCCCCTCTACCTCGCGATTGCAAGGAAAAATTGAAAAGAATCAATCAGAGAGCTTGATGCAACGATGAAGAATTGATGAATTGAAAGTTTTCCATTTCAATTCAAGATGGACTTTCGTGATATATTCCGAATAAAGAGAGAAAGAAAATGAAGAGAGAAAATTGTGAGTTTTATTATCATCATAAGAGTCACGAGGTTTATTTTATATTAAAATGTTTGCAACAATTGCTATGTGATGTTCGTTTAAATAATCGCAATCCAAACCTAAATGTGAATAGAATTTGTTATCTTGGGCACTTATTGTTAGCATGGAAAATGCCTCAACAAACACAGTTGCATCAAGTTTAATCGAAACATTTCATTGTGCCTCACTTTCCTCCTTGTCCAAACTCGACGCGATTCCGCGATCATGAAGTTGCAGACTATTTACTAAGCGTAAACATCATCGCGAGATTGCACGGTTTTTTAAAGTCGAGTCGATGTCACGCTCGTTCTGATCGACTTTGCAATACAACTTTCCAGCTATTCGTTTCCACATTGACGGTCGCAGTACGAAGTGCCGAGCTTTATTCTGCGGCAGCAGCGCGCGATTTATTCGGCTAGGCGGATCTTCGTTTGTATGTACCAGCCGACCAGCGCTGAACCATTTGTACGAAGCGATGTAGGTCCGTGGCATCCGTGATTCGGGTCGGATTGGTCGGAAGGCGAATGGTAAAGTAGACTACGGTTGTCGAACGTGCCGCTGTTAACAGTTTCCGGGGAGTTAACAAGGTTCCGGATCCGCGACGCCGCACAGGACAATAGGGCGGCATTACGGCCAGCCTTCTCTGGACACCTAAAACCCTGTCCCCATTCGACATCGAATTCCTACTGTCCTTCCAGACACGGAGACAACTCTTCTCTTCCCTTTATAGCCAATACCCACGTTGTACCTCATTCAACGTAGCCTGACTGTGATAGACCCAATTGCAGCGGTAGTGGTGTAAATAAATTGTGAATTCTTGCAACATTCGTACGAGAAAGTGCAAAAGAAAAAATTGCAAGTACAATGTGCCTGCGCGTGTAAGGAGCAAGATATAATAGGAAGTATAATATGATACTCGCCTGCAATCAGCTTGGTGTTTGATAATCGAGAATATATTTAATATACTTAAAAATAGAATAATATATTAAATATATTTAAAAATAGAAAGCGGCGCGCGATGAACTGAAACATTTGCGCTTAAAATATTCTCGCAAGTTTTAGTTATGCGATAATAGTTTGTCTAAATTTATCAATTCTTTGCAAACTGGATTATGTCACGATCACGTAGGTAAGAAATTACATAGCGCTAAATACGTGTAGGCCCTTGAGGAATAAGGACTATTAAGGGCTGAAGTTTAGCTACTGGTCTTCTTTAGCTACCCTGAGGCATCTCTCACGTCATGGCAAACCGCATCATCTTCCTTCCCGCTACCTAATTGTCGGTAAACCCGTGTGACTCGACTGCCAGTGAGCCAACTTCATTTTCAACGTCTTTCCTGAACGTCCTCTTCCGACACACGTCCGCTAATACATCGTGGAGATAGACGCCAGAAAAGTGCGAATCCTCGCGGCAAAATTCGACGAAAACATACTGCGCTCCGCGTGCAAGTGTACGATATCTCTCAAAGGACTGCGTTTTCACTGGAGAAGCATTCTCCGCCAGAGAATAAGGATACCACAATGCATAAAGATGATACATGCTACGATACATCGATTTTCGATTCAATTTTATATTTTACAGATATTGCCTTTGATAAAAAGAAATTTGTTTGCTTGTGTTCGGCACAACCAAACTGAGAAAAATAGCTTCGCGAATAGTGTCTTGTTATTGAATTATTGCTACTGTCTTTAGTAACCCGCTGTAAAGTACACAATCATGTGCATCAACAAACACATGCTTTTAGCTCAAATGTTGTCTCAACTCCTTCGTTGAATCTCAAAATTGTCAATCATACTTTACATGAAAAAGTTTTTATCTTAAAATAACATTTTTCTCAACAATAAACGCGTATTAATAAAAATTCTAAACAATTAAAGCCAAAGTTAGATAAGAAAGTAACTTAATTACATTTATTTGATTCCAATATTCGCTTTATTTAATTCCTGTTAACAGTTTTATAGCATTATGTATTAAAGTAACATTTTTCAAGTTTCTCCAAGTATTTCTAGGCATTTTTGATAAAAATACTATTCCATCCATGTAGCAGGTCAAAGCCTTGATAACGTCATACAATAGCCCTACGCTAAAAAAGCATCTACAACGTTTGAGATTTAGAAATACGAACTTGTTCGTTTCCACAAAATGTCAACAAAATGACGTTGATTGTGTCTTTAAAGGGACAATGAATTATCATGGCAGCCGCATCGTTATTAACTTACGCTCTTTATCGATTTATTCGATTATTCGAGATATCGAATTCCTCTTTTACGGCCCCAACTCGTTACTCATAAATTGAACTAAACGAATGTATGTGAACATCGCTTACCGCACGCTCGGCCACGTTGCTCATGTATAGAATATACGAAAACCGCGTAACAATGGGGCGTGTCTTACAGCGCGCCGCAAACTTTAACGATTATTAAACGTGCCACCGTACCTTGCAGGACACGGCGCTTCAACTATTTGTTGCACCGAAACAGACTGTGCACCTATACCACAAGGTCTTTCGGCATGCAAGCAATATCTTTCTCTACTTGCAAACGTGCGGCCAACGTCAAAATAGAGCTCACCTAATGTGCAATTGCAAGAACGTTTTGCTAGAAATATACCGGTTTGCCGGATTTGTCGATTGCCGGAAATTGGGGTGAATCGAGGAGAACGTGGGACAGGCCGATATCGATCGGTGTGCTTTAGCGAGAAAACGATGCTGCGATGAGAAACTTTTTTCTTCGTTCAAGTAGACGCGATATGATCCTGGGGATGGTACCGAATTGCCGTTGACTATACGGGATTGCGATACAATGTCTTGTTACCCCATGTGGAAACTGTTACCTTGCTTTACGTCGCGTTAGGTAAGACGAGACACTGATGGAAAATTATTTCCCATAAAGCTGCAATTCTCTTTGACACATATTAAGGTTTATGTTGTCCGTTGGCTGCATTTACGCCCCGCCGTGGCTCGTGACGTCGGAATAATTCCGGTCGTGTCCCGTGAGAAATTTTTGCGGCGACACGACGACTGAAAACAAGTCTCGGCGGTTGGTGCACGTCGTCCATAATTACGTGGCGTACGTATCGCGTATCCTTCTTCTTCTTTTATCAAAAAGACCGGGTGCCGCTACCCCGGGTGCAGCCGCGTAATCAACGTCTCGGGGTATCTAAATTAACGCAGACCCGTTTTATCCCGCGCGGTGGTATCCCGCACGGATATTCACGAGCGAAACCAAAATTACATCTTGTTCCGCGGAAGAGGGATAAGTTTCCGGGCGGTCCATTTGTTCTCTCATCCTTCTTCACCCTCGTGCGCGCGCCCCTCGCGCAGAAGCCGGGCGGGCCCGGGGTGGCGAATGCCGCAGGTCAGCACCTTAAAGACTCATCCTCATCGACAGCTTTTAGGCGGTGAGAGCACGAACTAGCTAGCGAGAGGAAGCAAGGAGAGAGGAAGAACTGTGCCCTGGCAGAAAGAGGGAGGAAGGGGTAACTCGGTAATTGTGTTTTCTCACACTGAAACACGAAGGCGCGGACGAGCCCTGTTGGCGTGCCGTGGCGCCCCATCGAGCGAGATAAAACGTTTATAGTCTCGTGCCTTGTCTCCTTTTATTTCGCGGAATCACGCCTCCTTCTTCTTCCAAATTACCTCCCCTCGCACGTCTGTCTCTTAAATATCCTTTCTCTCTCTCTCTCTCTCTTTCTCTTTCTTTCTCTTCTCGCCGACATCAGCCACCACCAACCTGTCCGTGGAGCATCCGAACTTTACATTGTAAAAGCTGCAGAGTTGCACGTTCGCGAATAACTGCACCGTAATAAAATTCTCCGTTACGTTCGAAAACGAACGTCGAGTCCATTCCTCGTGATGATTCTGATCCAAGTTGCAAAACGACTATGAGAATAAACCATTTCATCTTTTATGATCGTCGTTGAAATCCGGCAGATTTCTTCGTATGCCTCACGATTGATTTATTATGATTTATTAAAATTATATGAACGATTACGTACTGTGAACATCGTTCGGAAGGCCTTTTCAGAACATTGCTTTTAATAACATTGTTGTTTTTCATGATTTCTCGCTTGAACTGCAAGCATTATTTAGCAAAGATCATGAGTACAGTTAATCGAGAACGCATCTGATTTAATTAATAGCCCGGCAGGCGTTAATCCTGTAGATTAAAATCTTGTACCGTGACAGGAAACCGCGTAATTAATGACTTGGATAGACCATAAAATACTAGAAGGCGCTTGGCATTTATCATCTCGCAAAACTACGCTGAAACGAAAGAAAAATATTTTTAAGTCATGTCCAGATATATGTAATTGATAGAAATAGTTAAGAAATCCGTTTTACTGACACTGTCAGTTCTACTGACACTGGTAACTACACTTTATGAACTTTAATTTGACGTAAATGTGATGCACCGCTTCGAGTGCATTTATTCACATCTCCAATATTCATATGACTAAATATAACTTATAAATGTTACATGATGTCAGAGATGACAGTCCATCGACTTAATAGAAGGCACAGTGATAGACGTTGCATCTATTTAACGTCTACTTTAATACAGTAAATATGGCAAATAATGGGATTCGAGAGAGCAACTCCTGATGGCAGAAATATGGAGAAACGTATTTTTACTTTCGCGCATTTTTTCGTTTCCCTCTTTAACTGACTATGTCTCTTATATCTTTACACCTCTTGCTTGGCAGAACTAAAAAAAAACGCTTATATCGATAGTGCCTGTGATTTGATTCAGAATATATCATTTTCTTTCTGCTCTGCCAATATAGAGATAGTGATTAATATGGAAGAGGATTAAATTAAGATCGGAAGGGATCGGGGAGCGAAGGAAAGGGCAAAGGTGCACCAGAAAAAACGCAGCCCGTTTGCGCCCGTTATCGGGCTGAATTGCGGATCATTCGTATGTTAATCCGCACTGGTCGCATCGATCGAAAGTCCACGCGGGAATACCGAGGAACGAGTAACGACGATCGTAGAAGCCAAGCATATCGGGCCCGCAATTTTATTAATTCATCGCACGTATTCGCCCGATATGAATTCGGCCCGAATCAAGGTAGATTCGCGACGCATGATAGGAGAATAGATGATAGATGAAGTACGGATCGCGACGAGACATTTGACACGCACGTCAACGCGGCAAGATCGAATTCACCACTACATTCGGTATTCATAGAAAAATATTTCGCTGGCGCGAGCGCATCCTGCGAGGCGAAGAGGCGAGAGCGACATGAAGGCCGATTTACGCAAAATCGGTAGAGAGACCTGTTCAGCTCGTTGCTCGTTTCGACGTTCTTGATAATTGTGAGCAAAGTTGGGAAACGTTAGCCATGCAACTTGCTTATAGGTACTTATTAGGGGCGAAAGTTCACCGGGTCGCATAACTTTATTGGCGCAAAAAGATGAGTCGTTTCACGCGGAATCAAATAATTATCTGAAAGATGACGGAAAGTAGGTAACGAAGATGAATACTTTAACGTATCTATTAATATAAGTTATTTAATGTTTTAATAATAACCAAATATATAATGAGGAACTATGAGGACTTAAGATGTTCCAAATTTAAATAATTAAAAACATTTAACATTCGTGTTATATGTGCTATTTAAAATTGACATTAATCACAAGCGGCAGAAATATCTAAATATTCATGCATAATGTCCTATTAGTCATAGTCAAAGTTATGTAAATCATATTCAAAGACATCCAAAACCAATTCAGGTGCGGCATCCTAGTCATGCGAGTCCACATCGAGCCTGCAGTTGCCGGAAATACGGACGTAAATCTCTATGTGCAAACCGCGGTTGTCTGATATTTGCTTAAAAAAAAGAAAAAAGGAAAAAAGCTGTGGCAAGGATCCCGCGTTTGCTGGCTTGTTTCGCCGACGGTGGCCAGCGTATAAACCGGCCTTAACTTGCGAAAACAAGTGTGGTATCATGATCCCGACGTCGATGCTGAAGTTCGGACAACACTCGACCTCAATGGCGAAGCACTCGCCGGGGCAAGTTTTCTATGGACGGATAAACTCCGATCTCCTGAGAACGAGCATTGCGAAATGGGTTCCCGTCGGAGATACTCTTCGCTTCTCGACATTATCCGCTCGTGCAGAATTCAGGAGGAATAATGCATCGCGTTCAATCGCGGGGGCGGGGGAGGGGGCTCGGACGACGGACGGTATTGTACGATTGCGTACGTAGTAGGTACAATTTGTGAAAAGATAACGGGGCGAATCCTTAAACATGGAGTGGGTAAGGAGGAGAGAGCAAACAGCAGCTTGGAGACCCGAAGAACAGTTCGGAGACCGAGTGGTTCTTAATAATCGAACAGGAAAGACTCCCCGTTGTCGTGGATGCTCGATAAATAATACAAAATGAGAAAGGGAAAAGAATCGGAGCGCAATAATCTCCAGATATTCAAATTCCAGGCATCACGATCGATTGGAGCACGAGCTGTACGTAAGTAGATTCCGACCGAGATCGACTGTTTCGAAACTTTCCCCCTCTCCTCGAGTTTCTGCTTAACCCAGGAAATTTCATTTCCTCGAGACTAGTAAATTCGCGCGTTGAGCGGCAGTAAACTAAAGAGCCCAATTGTAAAATCCTAGGGGGTGAATCGGAAACACGAAGCGCCAGCAGCATGGGTAATACATACACGCCACTCCGCGCAGTTAATACAGCTCGCGCCGATCGTTATCGAAGTTGAATGCAAATCCTACCATAACGGGCACTCGTATACCAGCTAGAATATTCCCGACCGACTTTAATGGCACGCGCTCTTCGCTCTTTTCCAGCGGCACGGCGGGGGTGGTAGAGCGGAGAGGGATGCACTAAGCAGAAGGAGTGCAGAGGGGCTCTGCGTTATATTCGCAACGGTCCGATATTGTATATTTCTCTTCCTTTATCCTCTCGTCGGCGACGTCGCAGCCGCAAAGTTTTCCGACTCGAAAACCCCCGCCGAATAAAGTGAATCGCGCTAAATGAAAACACATTTTATTCCCAATGGCGAGGAGGCGAGGAGCGGAAAACTTAACGAAACATTAAAGGGGAGGAGGAAGGACGGCGGCCGCGTTTCGTGGTCATTTTTCATTCTTATCCATCCGTCACCCCGTTAACGGTACTAACTAGGAGGAGAATTTAAACGTTGGGAAAATTTCAACGGGATACTATAAATTATTAATCGACGACCAGCGACCGCTTTTACACTCGTTCTTCCTTCGTCTTTTCTCATCTTCAGCGTGGAACGAAGAACTGCGGCAGAGAAAAGAGATGCTGACGTCACGCTATGTCGTGATTGATTTTTTTTCTCAGTAAACAACATCGCATATTTATACAAAATTACAAACAGCTAAAAATAAAATCAAATAAAAAGCAATTCAATTATTTGGTACCAATAATAGCTTTAATTCCTGTTAACAAATTTGAAAACACCATTAGTTGGATTTTCGCCGATCGATATTTTTTTTTAATTAAAGTGGTTCTTTAGACGACAAGCCTGACACAGTCCATAAGCTTAATCACCCCAACTTTTCAAACATCGGACTGAAATCTCTATGGATTTTTTAGTAACGTTGTCAGGAAATACCATCTAATGGAGAAGGGGTTGACACAGCGGTTTACCGGCTGTGTGTGGACCAACGGCTTAACGTCTCTTCCGAAAGACGGAGCCCAGTTTTCCATACACGAGTCCCCCATTTTACTCAGTATATGAAGTGTGCAGCTTGGAATAAAATTCCTGTGATGAAGTGGACTCGAATCCGGTTTTCCGTGGTTACGAGTCTGGCGTTCCACTAGACCACGCTCCCATCAATATTTATACTCACACCGATCTTTGTAATTAAATAAAACGTGTATAACGATATGTAACGATAACAAAATAATGATACACATTGAAGAGCGTGTTTCATATGTTCTTCAAATTAAATCTTTCGATTTATCGCGCTGGTATCAGGCTTGATCACGCTGTAATTGAATCGATGGTTAAAACTCCTCATTGCACCATTATTAGTGCTACAAAGCACCTGCTTAAATCTGCAACAAACACGTGTATCCGACCGTCTCAATCTCCGCGGGATAGCGAAGAAACTAAAGGTAACAAACGTCCGCCGTCTCTTATATAAAGTATCCACTTCCACGCTCGTTCTTCTTCCACACTTTTAAGCGATAACGAACATTACTAGACCTGAGGGATCGGATCGGCAGTGGAAGCGGTGATGAACAGCGCTAAGAAGGATACCGCGATGTATCGTCGGCTAGGATAGCTACGTGTTAAGCGTGAAAAATATTTCCCGTTAACGAATAGCGGCGATATTGAATCGTTGCGGATGAGAGAAGCCAAATTATCCTCTGGCAATATGCGTTTCTGTGATAATCAAACGCGCATCTATATATCTATACATTAGCTGTTATATTTATTAACACGTTCATGTGCCCGTATATTAATTACATTAATAATACAAATTAATTGCATTAATTAAAAGTGAAATTATATACCAAATGCTCGTTGATTCACTCTAGATTCCATTTGAACGGAATATTCAAAACTTCGACAAGGAAAATAAAATAAAATGAAACTCCGTTGTCCTTCTTTTGAAAAACAGAACTTTTTAAAAAACAACTTTGGTAGAAAGAGAACGCGTGGTCTAGTTTGCGAACGGAGAAAGAGCGTTTTCGAGCTCAGGCTCGAAGGGTTAATCTCCCCCTTCCTGACAGGGCTACCTAGCTTCGGACCTAATAGTTTCCGCGTTACAGTCGCCGGGAACATTATAAAGGCACCGTACAACTTCGCGAGTGGATGACAACTCAATTTCAAGTTGCGCGCCGACGTTGCTCGCGTGCACTTCAAACTCTGGCTGTAGAGGCGTGCCATCTCAACGCTGGACGGGCCCCCCAAGTGCATTCGGACGCGATAGTGTGGACGCACACGATGGTGATATGGGTCGGCAACGACGGGGCTAGGCTTTCTGTTTCGTCACTGAAATCTGGAAACGTCCGTGGTAAACGGAAGCGATGCCGGGAATTGGAAATGCAGCGAGCACAAAGCTTGGAAGAATGAAAAATATTTTCGGAAATCATATTGTTCCCCGTTCCTTCAGAGGAATTCCATTCAGCGCGAAGAAGGGTGTAGACGCGACGGTTTAGAGAAGCGGACGCTTGAAGAATAGAACTGCTCGGACATCAAGAATCTCGAGACGGGATTTCGGATTTTTATGCTGCCTCTATATCGCTACATGCATCTAGGCCGGTTATGATTCTTGAAGTTTTAATTGTGACAAATTACCGTAACGTGTTCTACTTTAGAAGCACTTTTCGAAAAAGTCTCCTGCATGTGTTATTCAATTGCGATATTTTCCGGTGGGTATTAGTGTTAGCAGACAATCCTATAAAGCGTATAATAATACATCAGGCACGTTTTGTCCATTAGAGGGTGAGAATTTGCATATAAAATGTTGCATCTTCTGGTAAAATCCGCATTGAATGTAACGTAATAACAATCACGCGCGAAGGCACCAGATCGGAACAATATTTTAATTACGTGGTCGTAAAAGAATCGATATGTTCATTCCATAAAGCGCCATTTTCCAGTCCATCGGATTTCATTCAATTATCCTAGTCGGAACTGGCATGATGATATTTAAAATCGAATCCTGTCGCAAGTTAATAAGCTATGTTTAACGACGCTATCACGTTTCCGCGTCGCAAAGTTCTTTGATGTGTTTTCGACTCGCTGGCTTGGTTTATATAAAACTCGCACGCGCGCGCGAAACGAGGTGTGTGCAGTAACAGCGTTCAACTGTAAATGGATTAGCGAAGTAATGATGTTGTTGAAGAAACCGAATTAATTCAATTCTTAAGTCAGAATCCAGAATCTTGCAATTACGCAGAAAAACATTTGAAGCAACTTTCAAAGTAATCAATTAGCAGAATACTGTGCTCCAATTTAGGATCGGAAAGCTCTTTGATGTGCGATGGTTTTGACTCGCTGGTATTTGCTTTATTTGAAACTCGCACGCGCACACGAAACGAGGTGTGATGCAGTGATAGTGTTCAACTGTAAATGAATTAACGAAGTAATGATGTTGTCGAAGAAACCGAATTAATTCAACTCTTAAGTCCAGAATCTTGCATAAACACATTTTAAAGTGATAAATTCGCAGAATACTACGATTCATTTAGGATTGTGTCATTTTGGATAAGACTCTGAATACATGTAATATCCCTTAAAATTAAGGGAGTTAACTAATTTCGATTTTAATTTCTTGCTTTTTGGAATTTATTAATTCAGAATTTAGAATCCTCTTATAACATATTATTAATTCAGAATTCCTTGTAATGCTTAAGAATGAAATTAATTCAAAATTTTAGTAAATTTACCTAACAATCTGTTTGTTGTAAACTAAATAAATCAATTAGGTAGGATGTACCGTCGACGAATAACTATTGTTGAAAATTCACGATTTATTCGTGGTCCAAAAAAGATCTACCATTTATTAATCAAGTTAATCTGCACCTTATTTACAATTATGTTCTTATGTTCGCGTAAAAAAATGAACAAACAATTAAAGTCAATTAATTATAAAGTTAAGAATTCAAGTTACTGCCAACACTATAAGCAGAGTCTGAGATAGCAACGGAGCTGATGAGGGACGGTAATAAAGTTAACGTTTAGTTCGCGCGCGCGAGGACGTTTAATTCCCGTCGGCGAATTTAAATTCAGCAGCGGCCCGCCGATTTACCGTCGTCTTTCACAGTTTAAAGCCAGGCGAAATGATGGCCAATAAAATCGGTGACAGGGAACGTCTCGTATCGACCCCATCCCTGCACGTCGTCCGGCCCTCGCGACCTCGAAAGACGATGCAGCCGGCTATTATCCAGCGACCGCCATCGCTGTTGGTCCGGCGGGAAATTTGAAAACGCCAGCAAAAATACCGTAACTGTCCGAGCGGACGTGCTTACGTGCCCTCGTGCGCGGAATTCGATATCGATCCCGCGGTAAGCACCACCGTCGGTATTTTCCATCATCTCGAATATCTCGAATCAAGAAGGTATGGTGCGGGAAAAAAGAAAACAGTGAGATAGCGATAAAAATACAGGCGTTAGAATGTCAGATGATCGATATATCCTTGGCTTTTAACCGATTATTGAAACGCGTGGATAATATCGTTGCGTGTATACATAGAATAGAAACTTGAAAAAGGCAAAGAGGCAAAAGAAAAGAAGCAGAGGGGAATAAAGAAATGATTATTCCGCGATCCCTTCCTTTCCCAAACCGTACTTTGTGGTCTATGCAGCAAGTACCGTAAACGCACAATCGTACAATCGAATATATTCTGCGAGGTGAAAATCTTATTGAGGATAAAACTCGAAATATTCTACATGGATATTATGCTTCAGCATAAATGTGGCATATGAAATTCTTGCATCCTAAAATTATTAGAAGTTTACAGCGGCATCTAGAGGCACTGAATTTCTCAAATTTTATCGCACTTCCCGTGTCGCTTTCCATTTTATCTTCCGCTTTCAAGAATTCGCTGCTGAGGGGATGTTTACGAACGGGGTAGTGTCCCTTCTGAAGTCGTTTCAGATACAATGAGCCAATCCGGCAGAACAAACACGACCACTCTTATTTCGCTTCAATTCTCGTCGCAGGCTGGTAAACACAGCTACACACCATCGGGAAGTGCAATGTCCATGTGTGTACAATGTTAAAGTGTGTCCAAATAAAGATATGTTATGCGTGCATACAGGCGTGAATGCAGAAATTAGGTGTAAAACTTTCCGAGTACGTTTTTGTTGAACGTTACACATTATAAATTATTATATATATGTATATAATCAACACGAGTACTCAGAATGGCCAAGAAATCATGACAAATTAGCCGTAAATAAATTATCAGACAGAAAAGTCTTTGACATTAATACCGAGACACGTTACGACAATTAAATCACTTAATCGACAATTAAGAAGAATTTGTGCGCGGCGCAATTTACACGAGATTCTTGAACCCGAAAAGTCCGGCATCGAAAGCTGCCGGAGTCCGTAGATTCCAATCAGAGAGGCCACTGAACTCGAGTTACAAGCACGTTTCAAATCCCGGCGTGTAGACAAAGTCTAAAGGTTGTAAGGATCGATCGTCGCTAGACTTGAAATAATTCCGCTCTACTACCGCACGCGCGCATTTATCGCCTTCCCCTTTTTCCTCGGGAGCAGAGGGATGCACCTTATTCTTGTACAACCCGTGTACATCCACCGGCGCGATCCGATGTAGGTTCGATTTATCGCTATACGCGTTCTAATGCAGCCGAGAAGTTCGCCCGTAAATCGCCAACTTTTCAATAAGTACTTCCATTCCCATCACTAGCCGGGGTGGGTCCAAAGATTGCGAGGTTCGCGGAGGCGAACAACGGATACGATTACACGAGTATCCACGTCCGTGCGAATCCATATTTCAACTTTATACACCCGAGATTCCCGCGTGTTCCGCCCTTGTTTTTAGCGCGACCGGGCAATCGAGATAACAGCTCGGCAAAAGTTGCCGAGCTTGTTTTATTGACTTGTTAAGGAACTTTCATCATCGTGTATATACGCGAGCTCGGATAAAAATCCATGCGAAGATCTATGCATTCAAATGAATGCATTCGTGCAAGCGGAGTCTCGTGTCCTCGTCAAAGAGCGAAGGGTACAGAATTGAAAATCAGGAACCAATCAGACGATCGACAGATTGGAAGAAAAAGAACGTTCATGGGATTTACGGGGAACAAAGGATTGTGAGCACCAAGAATCCACGAGAGCAAGCACGAATTTCTTTTTCCACTTTCCTTTAGGAGCGCGTAAAACAAAGAAGGACGTACGCTACCGTACGAGTGCAGGATCGAGGGGGCTTATAAAACACTTTAAAATAAGGAAGTTAAAAATCCGTGCAGGCTTGCGCGTTCTTTTTGATGGCCAGAGAAGAAACCCCCATAAAATATTCACAAACGCGTGGCCGCGAGCCTTTGAAGACGCGTCCTGGTATCAAAATAGAGAGCCCAGCAGCAATGGACGAAACTGCCGCATGCTCGTCCTCACCTCCCGCAAGCCCCCTTAAGCTACTTACCGACTCCCTCTTAAGCTGTCTATACTCTCTGACGTCGGTCAGACCCAAGGGGTAAACTTGCCATCTCCAATTCAAATAAGATTTGCAGCCGGTGGCTGATGTCTTCGTGAGGGGCTCAGGATGACCAATGGTGTGCAAGAACGTCACGTAATCTAGCCAACCGAATGATGTAATCGATCGCCTCCGAGCGAGCTTGTATTCTTTGATAACATCTCGCCGCGCCTCCGTCTACCATCTTTGTAATCGACTAAGTATCGAGTTCGCGCTTATAAGAGGATTATATCGGCGAGTCCTGCCACGCCACTTCTCTGAGAGTCCTGTCCTGCAGTATCTAGCAGGGTGATTCAAAATACCTCGGAACGTAGTGAACGATATTAAGTTTAGGTAGATTCTGACGGAATAGGATTCCGTTAAGGATATTGTAGGAATCATATCAAAAGAGGAGCTTTGAGGGGAGACCGCGTACAGGTAGAGACACGGACCCTTGACTTTGAGAATTATCGCTTGGGAAAATGTTTCGATTCGCGGACTCACGCATTACGATTTTGTATTTCCACAGATCGGTAAATGCGGTTACAATTTCAAAAACGTGTAATTCATTGTTTCTCTGAAATCTATTAAAATGGGAATCCAATTTGATACTCATCCAATTCCATTGATTCGATCGATTTCCACGGTTTACAGTTATATTATACATATTACGGTTACATTTATTCCTTGATATTCGGCATCGTTGTCTATGGTATTACATTTTACATCAAACTGATGCGAATTTGATTAAGTTATTCGATGAAGGATCAAGTCACATGTAAAGAAACAGATTACAATCTCTTGCGTTATTGCATGTCGCGATTTGAAAAGAGAGAACGGATTGATTGATTAAAGTCGCTAACGAAACGTATCACATGCAAGTAACGTATCTTCGGTGAATACGATATGAACTCTTGCTCGATAAATATTAACTTTATGTATATTAGTAGTACACGTGGCGCCAATTAGTGCATGCCACTTGATACGCGAACGCGGTGCGGGCGCCAACATCAAGTGCTACCAGCCAAATATTTACTTTCCTTGAGTTTCACAGCTCGTATAACTTTAACAACTAAAATTAATAGCGTTATTGTAAGCACGTCGAGTTATGTTGGTTTATCTACGCCGCACTAAATTGCCTTTAAGCAGGTTCCCGTTTGTCATCTCGCAGTGACAGGTCCACCATACTTTTCTAATGCGCCACCGGATTATCGCAGTTGCCGGAATATGCAGTGTAATCTAAAAGTCCAGTGAATTTCTAGATTACAGATTTCGCACATAGGTATTTCAAAATTTCTCGAATTTTAAACTCAAAAAAATTTAATCACAGAATTCTTCAGTACCGACAATTACACAAGCCACGTGCGCTTCATTCTCATTCAAAGGTATTCATGGAAGAATGGTGTAACAATATTAAGAAAAATATAGAAGTACTGCTGATGATAAAATTATGAGTGCAATTAAATTAAAACCGTTAAGTAAAACCATTTTAACCAATAAATCTTGTATCAAATCCCTTTGTGCACGATGTACCTCGCTGCTCTGTGCCGCATATAAATTACGGAGTTCTCCGAGACAGCAGTCTCTCGAATGAACGCGCGACGGCATTTGTCGGAATCTCTGTCGCAGATATCGCGCTCCGGCAAACATCCCGAAGAAAGCTTTCAGCCAATATAATTTTCTCCGGTGCCACCTTACGGTTAGAACAATGGTGGCGCGTCTACGCGGAGGTGTTACACGATTCTCTAATGCGACTCCGCAGTGTCGTTTAATATCGCGACAACCCGACGCCGTTCGCGTTGGCGGAATTTCCTCGATGACGACACATATTCTCGGACGTGGATCACGCTGGCAATCTATATCGCGGAAGCGGGCGCGGAAATTAGATTCGCACGAAACGGAATGAAAATGCGGAATAATTTATCAATACTCGAGATCTCGGGCTTCTCGGATGCACCTAGAACTCCGGCCCAACGCTAGAACGTCGTCCCTACTGATTCAGATTTTAATGACAGGCACTCTCTGTTATTAATCGAGCTTCATAAAGTTTGATTCGCCGAGACTCCTTTACTTTCGATTACGTTTTATCAGAAAATATTGCTGCTTCGACGTTGTTGCGTCGAAGGAAGTTCGAAATTTTCAAATCTTCCCTGATTGCTCGATTTTCCTCAATTTTCCTCAAATTACATAAAAGATACATAAATGAAGCAAGCGCTACTCCGCTGGATACACCTATCTAAAACAATCTTTAATGAATAGCCCGTACATAACAATATTGCGTCAAACTGCGCACATATTCCACGATGAACCTGCAAACCACCTTCGTTCTGGGAAATTAATTGTACGCTGTTTTTTAATTAATTAAGGTCAGGTATTACAGTAGAATCCACTTAATACTAATTGCAGAATATTTCATCCGCGATGCACTACGCTGAAGATAAGATCGTCGAAATCCTCTAATTTGATTATGTTCAGCTACATTAAGCGACTCTCTTAACGATAAGCAGCTCATCCGATAACATTTAAGCTCCATGCGTTGCACTGGATTTGCTAGAGGAACAAGCAACAACGTGAAGAGAAAATAAAAAGAATTCCCTTGAACAAGGAGAAGGGAAGAAAGGGGATGGATAATCTGGAGTTTTGACATCACGATAACGATTATGATCGCGACGTACACGACGCGTTACGACACCGCAAAATGGTCGCGCTGCTTTGCTTAACGTTCCGCGCGTTTATTTCACGAAGTTACAAAATTTTTACGCGGATATTCGTGCGTGGTCTCGGGGGGCGTAACAGCCCCCGCTCGCGCAAAATGATAAGGTCAAGTCGTAAAAACGTTATTTCCGGAATGCGTGGAGAATGGCTCCGCCGAACGACTGGCTGAGACATCAGAGATACACTGCCGGTTACACCGGGGCGAACACACCTCCTCCAGATCTGGGAAACTGTAATGCGACGTGATAGCTTGTCGCGTATGATCCTACGAGGGCCACTTTCTCCGCGAAAATGATCGTTTTTCGAAGCGGGAGAGCGAACGCCCAGGAATCGCAGTCAAGTAACGCCGTAAAAACTTCCGGGCTACGAAGTGAAGAGGTTTGCGCAATTCTGCGCAATATTTCACGAAAACGCGAATACTGATGAATATTGATATTGAATATCGATTTTTCGCCATTCTCCGCGAAACAGTTACTCTTCCTTGTTCAAAAGACGATTATTGGAGACCTTTTTTTTATCTTAGTTGCATTTCCTGCACCTTGCTCATTTTTTATCGCTTCCCTTTGAAGCCTGGTTGTCTCATCTGAAATGCAAAACGCGAAGAAGGGATTATAACAGTGCGTTTGAGAGTGCCTGCAAAACACGTGAAGCGTGTGATACACTTCATACGTATTCTTTGCTGAAGATGAGTCAAAGGAGTCCTTGCGACGGGCACGTCGTTAAGTAGCCGTAGCACTGACGTAAAACGTTGCGCCAGTGAATTGCTCAACTGTTGAACAACAGTTGTCTCTGCTAAACAACACGGTGCTGCTAACTTAACGGCCGCGTCAAACGCAGGTCTAACGCTGGAGCATCGCGATTGGCCCGGCCGTTCATTCCCGCTCGTTCGTTTTCGCCTCACACCACCGCCATCATTCGCTTTCATCGTCGGACATTTCATTTTATGGCATTTGATGGCACATCGACGCGAAACGCTTCGTCGATCGACGGCGGCGACGGCGACGCGACGGCGGGACAGAAAGGAGGAAGGAAAATAAAAAAAAGGATAACGCAGGAAATTGGGAACTCAACCTCGACGTTAACCGCTCTTGTAGTCGCGGACAGGCTCGATCGGGCCATTAATTTTTGGAGCAGAGGCCGCCAGTGGAAATTGCGCGGTTTTCATCGGTCGCAAGGCGCG
The DNA here is from genome assembly GCF_003672135.1 of Ooceraea biroi. Taxonomy (NCBI): domain Eukaryota; kingdom Metazoa; phylum Arthropoda; class Insecta; order Hymenoptera; family Formicidae; genus Ooceraea; species Ooceraea biroi. The sequence continues at coordinate 9,557,211 of NC_039512.1, forward strand.
CTTTCGATTCGTCCCATCGCCGATACGACTATAGTTTTGTCAGGTCGAGCTACACGTTGTCCGGTGAGAAGCTCGTTCTTTCGGATGCCACGATAATCGGATCGATCGGATAAAACCACAATGATACAACCAAACGTTTAATTTTGCATGTAGATTAGCATTTGCATTGCACGTCACTTCAATCTGTTATTCTTGATATCTAGATATAAAAACTTGATAATAAGAGAAAGATCGAAAATTATATATGACATGAAGAATATATGAATTCGCGGTTGATTCTGAAGATTGGGTGCAACAAAAAAAACTTAATTGCTTGGAACTGAAATCAAATATACCCGTTTAATCTTATTCTGAAATTAGCTTTTGTCTCTTATCAGCAGTTTCGCTAATTGTTCTCTAACGGGACGAATTATCTTTTACTAGTCCGACGAATAATCATTCCTTTAGCTAACGGCAAAACCATTGTGTTCTCCATGCTTTTAATTTGGCTTTTAATTTAATTTGATGTTCGCTATTTCAAGTTTTCGCGCCAAGAGAAATTCTTTACGGAATCGTCGGTTGGTTGATCAAAGCGGAAGCGCGCATCTGCGATGCCGGAAGTGCACGGATGAAGACGTCTAAAAGTCGGGAATACATTTAGCTATTGCCGCGTTTGTCATGGTTTGTCATTGTATTGCATTAATTAAATGTACTTTTGTTCCGTTCGTCGCCATTCGCAACTAAAAGCAAAAAAAGCTCATTTTACCGACTTTATTCTAACGTCATTTGTAGCTCTTTTCGTGCTTTCACATTTTTGACGCCACCTTTATAGCATTGTTTCATAATATCTTCTGTCACAGCTACTTTGTTCTTCTTTCAGTTAAATATTAAAATGTAATGAAAACTTTGACACATTCTCAAAATTCATATTTTAATTTATAATCGAGACGACTATTAGCAAAAAATTAGTTTTGCGAGAAATATAAAAAGCACTTTTGGAGACGTACATATTTGTAATAAATAAAATAATAAATCTTATATCTCCATATATAAGTCTGTAAACTAAAACTATCAACTAAACAATACCTCATATATCCAAATACATAAAACTGTCTCATGACGGATACAATGCAGAATTGAGTAAAATGGTTACTCCAAAGGTTTATGAGGAGGAATGCGTCGTTGAAAAGTTGAAAAATGGATTGTCGCCGTCGGAAAGCCACATAATTTCCCGGCACGTATCCTTTTTACGGAAAGAGAGAGTACGTACAACGGAAAGCTTTCGTATAGCCTTCTGATTTCAGCAGTAAATGCGAGTAACGCCAAGCGGACGTTAAATCGGTTAAAACTTAGGATTCCCTGATTAATTCCGTGTCCCGGATTGGCTGCTGCTGCGTGTAAACAGCTTCAAGTACATTAAGCAAGATTCCTCTGCTGCAAATATATTGCGTAATTTGCTAGGCCTTTCGCCCTATTTTTGTATTTTATAACTCTCACATACTGAAAAATATCACGTCAAAGATCCAAAAACCTCAAAAAGTTTTTAACTTAAATGTTAATTAACATACTCGCCAATATATTTAATAAAATAGTTTATGAAATATATGAGATATGAAAGAATGAAATAACTTAAAATAGACAAAAGCGTGAATATTCGTTCCTATGTAAATTACAGCTGATATCAGCAGTAGGACAATAAGATAACAAAGCGGTTTATTGCACTGCTTCACGACGTAGATCGCGTAAAATGCCATTATTCTCCGTTTGAAATAATAAAAACAATAGGTTTCTCTTGCAAAGCCCGCTTTCTCGCAAAGAAGGAGTCTGCCGCGGTAAATCTCCTTCTCGCCTTAGTAATCTTTTAAAAGGATGAAAAAGAAGCGGAAGTCGATTCGCTGTGTCTCGATGAAACTTCAAGGACGTACATCAGCCTTACGCTCAACTTCATCAAAATTTGAACTAGTCGATAATAGTAATGTACAGCTTTGACAAAGGAAATAAAAAGTAAATTTTTCAGACATCGGTGTAAAAACATACATGAAAAGATTAAAACAGAAATAAAGGATGTGAAGCAAATCTGTTTTCTATCAATCAAGAAAAAATAAACATTTAATAAAATATACAATTTTACATTAATATGATTTTTCTATAATTATATAAATATTAAATATATAAAGAAAACAGTTTCTAATTCTGTATTTTTAATCTTTATATATCTCATTATTTTTTAAATTTTATAATTACTACGTTGCTCTCTTTTGTAGTAATGCTGTTACAAAAACAAAAGTAACTTTTTATTTTAAATTATACAGATTTTTGTTTATATTTCGTTGTATGGTGAAACCGACCGTCACGTTAATGTCGAACGAATCGAGGAAACGCAACATATTTAAATAATACAAAAGTTTCCATTTGAAAACGTGGAAACGCGTTATGGCAATATAATAATGTAGCATTAAACTCGCGAGAACGCATAATGAAAAAAATTAATAGAAACATTTTAAAAAGTGCGGCGGTTTCGTCATTCCACACATAACGTTTTTACGTGCATCAGATTTTATGTTTTTTTCCTTTTTGGCAAACAGCTGCCGCGTAATCCAGAACAAACGACAGGATTACACAATTTTCCTAGCAGCTCGTAGCCCGAATCTCGACCGAAAAGTGTAACAATGTTTTTTGTCATTCAAAAGTCTAATTAAACTTCACCAGAAAGGATCTCTGATTTTTATATTAACATTAAATATTGATAATACAGAAACGGAAAATGTTTCAGAAAAAAATTCGTGTTCGTCATTATTTTATTGAATCTACCATTTTTTAAACACCTGAATCCCACAGAGACAAATTTATTTTGCATATTTTATTTTTTTAAAGTCGGGCAACTCGAATTTTCGTAATTTGGGATTTTCAAAGTTTTATTGTAATTGACAGATATTTCACCAAATTTTTACGATCCAATTTTTGAAAACTTTTTATTTTTTGAAATTTAATAAATAAATTAAAAATTTGATAACTAAAAAAATTTAATAAATAAATTAAAATGTTTTCACCCGAAAAAGAATAGGTTTTCGGATTTTTTTCTCGAGTTAGTTACTCGCATTTTCGCGAGTTTAATATATTATAATAATGTCACATTATTATAATATATTGCCATAACATTTCCACGTTTACAAACGGAAATTTTTGTTTTAAACATGTTGCATCTATCGATTCGTTCAGCATTAACGTAGAGATCAATATCACAACGAAACATGAACAAAAATCTGTATAATTTTAAAAAGTTACTATTGTTTTAGTAACAGTATTACACCAAAGAGGATAACACAGTAATTATAGAATTTTTTAAATATATAAGATATATAAATATTTTAAAGATAAAGATTAAAAATTCTAAAGGATTTAAATTCCATTATTGTACAAAATTAATATTCATGATAGTCTCATTATCAGTTACACTACGAGCTACTCACATATTTATCCGATTGAGAGTTGAAAAAATTCTCAAACTTAATAACATGGAAAACACCATCATGCATATTCGGGGTATCGAATGCCCTACAATTCCATCAGAGCTGTATGCTTGAACAGAATCGGAGAATCCCTGCCATTTTCGTTCCTCTCCTTCATTCTCATTCTTAAAAAAAATTGGGGGAGGAGATTGCGAAAATAAACCGCCCGGATCTTTCAATGGGAATGAAAACCAAATTTCACTCCCCTCTGCTTTCCTTATCGCCATCGTTTCCATAATGTAATCAATGGCAAATTTTTACGTCAGTCATATTTCTCGTGCGTCACGGTTTCTCTCCACGTGTATGTAATCGGAACTAACAACTAAATAATACTAATGTAACACTAACTTTGTCAATGAATAAGTATTTTAATCAAAATTGGCAAATTAGCGTAGGAAACAATCGGAGAACCAGATTGCCAAATGAAAACTGGAAGGATGTTATTAATCGAGTCCGACTATAACAGTTAATGTTTGCTCATTTTAATGATGAGAATCTGTTCAATCACATAGTTATTTGTGCATACACGATAATGAACTTATTCTTTCATCTAAAGCAAAGAACGATCGATTGGCAAAAAATGCAGCCGATATTTGCGTATTATTACTTTCGTTACGCGAAATGAAACTAGAAAGATACAAAGACTATTATTGGAGTCGAATAGCGACTGAATCAACAAAGATACATCGATAAACCGATACTACGTGTACGTAGTTCGTATCTTTAATACTCGAGTTTGAAGATCTTTAAATACTAATGCTCTCCAATTCCATGTCGAATTTTTTAGTGTCTACTATAATATTATAAATCAAGTAAACCAGATTTATTTCATTCGAAACATGAAAAACTATAAGTGTAAAACTGTACATGAGAAACGTGATGAATAATTAGATTTTCAGCTGAACGTTAAAGTTTATTTAATCTATGAATCTTTCTTTTTGTTGATTTTATCTGATAAAGCTAAACTGATTATCTTAACATTGTTAAAAAGTTTCCGGCGATAATTATAGCGACAGATCTACATTTCTTGGATCAGTGCAAGCAAAGTGAAAGATATTTCGTGAAAACGTAGTATTGCCAGCATAATTATTTCGCGTAATGATTATTGATAAGTAAAGCATCGCGACAAATTTCGTTAATGCATCGTGGATGCTGCTGCAGAGGACACGCTATTCCGTAAACGTGAGAGTCAATTCAATCAATTGGCCGGTAGCACGCCTATTTGCATTTACCATCGGTCTCCGACAGAAACGCCGCAACAGACGAGCCGGAAATTAATGTGTGTTGGCTTGCTAATTGCTAATTAAAAACACTACCACGGCCGCGGCGACGATTGCGCAGGCGTGCGTCCTCACGACGATCGCATCAAAGGCAATGCATTCGGTCACCCAGATTCAAAAGGACAAAATTATTCTTCGAAACGAATTTGTCAATGTAGCCAGAAAAGACGCAACAAAGTAGACAAATGAAAGCTTACTGGATTTTCGATGCAAGATTTGGATCGACCGCCTTAGATGTTAAATTTGGAAACGAGAAAAATCACAATGCGTTTTTCGGTAACTAACAGCCCGCAGTCAACGGTGCTCGACTAGCCAGACAATATTATTAAATATTACGAACTGACCACTGACTGCGTTATTGGATCAATCGAGTCTCATAAACTCGCGATCCGACGTGTAACCAAACTGTGGCAGATCCTTTTTCCGAATGTGCGAACGCACGCTGGACGTTTATATTCAGAACGATATGTTCCCATTATTTGTGCACGAAGGGTCTCCCAATTTACCGCAAATAAGGATCGCGCGCTTGCCAAGTCCAAACACGTTTCACACTCGCGCACTCGCTGCCCTCATACGATTGGATTGTCAAATATTAAAGTGGCGAATTCTGAATTAGTCGGCTTGCCGTGAAATTTTTATAAATCGTTTGAACGCTCCGTACTCTGACCCACGCGAGGAGAGTTGTCAGAAAATTGTTTAAGGATGTAGGAATGGTCGACAATCGGAGATTACCCGTTAAAGCAGAATTATGCATGTGACCGTCGTAAAATACCATAGAAAGCGAAATATTTGATTTAGCTAAACTTGAGGTAATTTAATTCCATTATTTATGTGTATTGGCTCACTGATTATTAATTAAAAACACTACATGGCTGAACGCACTTTACAAATACTCTAGAATTTCTTAGACTAACTTCTTGAAGGGAGAATTGGAGGGAGAAAATAAAAGAACTATCTACAGCGTAATTTTCTGTAAAATTATAATTTAAAATACATTTAAATGGACTTGCACAGCAATTTTCGGTTGATCACATCCAGCCAGCGCGAACGGATTCACCGTTATTACCGTATTTGTAAGAAAATTTATGCGGCGTAATTTGTTATGCTAAATAAAATGCGCGATTTGTGAAATTGCCGGATGCGGACCAATGGGAGTTTGGCGTCTGGTAGTTACACGATCTTATCTAATGTACTCGGTCAGCAATTCTACAGCATGTCTGACAGTATGACGATTTAAATTTATCTTGTACACCGGTTTAAATATATTTTATAAGCGAATGCGTATGGAAATTGATCAGCAATTCGTTGAAATGAAGCAAGAGGTGATTATTATAATATTAATACATTTTGCGATATATATATATACTTATTAAGAATATTGCAATAAAATTCCCAATTTCATGATAATTTCCATTAATATACACTTGATAAACAATTCTAATTAACAGATAATTTTTCTGACTTTTCGCAATATTAATGCGTAATATCTCATATGACGTAATATCTCTATAATGACTTCATCATATCCTCAAAAAATATTTTGATCGAGTATGCGAGAATTAATTGATGAAAAGCATTGATCGAGACACCGCGTTATATTATTGTAAAGAGTAGTCTCGCAAGACCATCGAAATTATTTTCACGCGATCCAATAGAGAAAATTCTTCATCCGTTTTCCTTTTCTTTTATTTGACCTCCGTGATACGTGAATATCTCAATTATGCAGTATTATCATTTTGCCATGAATGTGAAATTAATTTCCACTGTGAAACGATGAGTACGAATTTCACGTGGCGATGTTTTAATTATTTTTGCGATAGGACGCCGTGTTTTCTCCGAAAGTTGATGATTCAGCAGTCGAGGCGCACTCCTCCTCATTGAATCCTCATTTTCTTTCCTCTCGTGAGCTCATCCCATCGCCTCTCCTCACTTCCATTCTTTATTTCTAGGTACCAGGCCAATCGTCCTCGTCGATGGGAATTTTACGGTGTATATCGAGATTTGTGCTGTTGACGAAACTGACTGTCCCCGAAAGGAGATGACGAAGCGTATCTCTGAGTTTTATTATCCTTTTCTCTCCCTTCCTCCTTCTCCCAACCCCGTTCAGATCTCTTTCAGTAATTGTCTATTTGCCGATGAAAGCAGTCGGGCTAAGAAGAAAAAGATATTTCCGAGCAGTAGATGGGAAGAAAATGCACTCATCCGTCACACACTTTTTGTCTCTCACGAGAATTGCACGCACGACACGACGCGAGGATCCAATATTAACTCGCGATATTTAATGTGATTGAACGTGCGCGCGATCTATCGCAACTAACTTATGGCGGCAAACTTGCTGCTGAACAAAGCTGAGAGTACAACAGGCCTCGGTTAGACACATGAAAAATCTAAAACGGCTGCATCGCTCGAAGGATTGGCGGACGAAATGGAAACACAATGTTACGATCCGTTTTTTCTACAAAATGCATATTTCTCATACGTGCATGTGATGCGCAACGATCAGAAAGTACACACTCTCAGAGCGAGATACAAATAAATACATTTCATTCACGGTAGACATGTGTCCGCTTGTATCTTTATATATCTTTACGTGAACAATAAAAATAATGCCTTGAGATATAAATGGAAACATTGAACGCCAGGATAACTCCAAAACAAAGTTATTTTTTAAAATAATATCTCTAGTTGCTCGAGCACTCGCTTTTGCTTCAATTTTCAATTTTCAGCGATATTGAAATGTAGATTAGATTCGTTTCATGCACGTTAGGAAAACCATCTACAAATTCTCCTAACACGAAGAAAATTATAGACATAAATATTATAAATCATTATAATTATATTATCAGATATTACAAACCGAGATTGAGGGAACATAATCAATTTGCGATTACGAATCATGAAACGAAACTTAAGTCGTAACTCTGGTATCGTTATGCTCCTCGGCGGAATTTCAATTCTTGATGCGCAGTTACGACGAAGTCACAGTCTCCGATATCGTAGTATAATACAGCTTTAACACTGTCAAAGTGACGGAATCTCGCCGCAAAACGAGAATTGCGCAAGAGACCGTATCGTTGGCGCGCGAATTAATAATTCGTGACGCGAACGTACCAGCGTCGTAACCGCTTCGCATCTATCGCGCTTTGAGAGGCGCTTGTGTGAGCAGTACACATGTATGTATATACGGTATGCGTTACGTCGCACTGGCTTTTACTTTTGCCGCCAAGTAAACTCCTTGGCGAATTGTTTGCGCCATTATTTGACGCGTAAAATCTGCTTCATGCATGTTGAACTTTGTATTTTTAGTAAAGCTGCATTATGCTAAATAAGTAATTTAAGAAAGCAAATTTGAGCTTGGAGAGATTTATATTATTCTGTAATATTTATAATATATTTGTACTGTATTTTTGTTACACGATCTCGTGTGCCTAAAATGTAAAAGAAAAAATTTAAAAAACATTCCTGGATCTTTTTTCTTTTAGATGATACAATCTTTTAAATAATTCTTAGATATCTTTTATTGATATAAATCATTGGAGCATTTCATGCAATTTATTTAAAACTACTCAAGTCGTTCAGAACAATACACTAATTTTTATCATCACGTAAGTTACATTTTACAATGTAACGTTTCTTTACTCTGACGTCATTACGCAATAAATTTCAGCTAACAAATGAAAATCTCAGTTTTAGCATGGCTACATAGTGACAAAAAGATTGCGACGCTTTTTCTTTCGATGAATTTTAGAACACGCACGGATTGCGAGAACGATCACATGATTTTTGCGCGTTCCAGAACTCATCGACGGAAAAAGCATTGCAGTCTTTTTGCGATGAATTCTTGTGTACGCAGCCTCGCAGGATCGAAAAGTGTTATTAAATTCAGACTCGAGCGCAGCGCCTGCCAGTCGAAATATATGACATGACTGTACCTTTATCTCAAGTTTATTATACCGTGTTGATTTATGTAACCGGTGTAACGAACCTGCAATACAACGACGACATCCACATTCTAGCTAGCTGTGAAGAAAGTCGGACCATGTAAACACGAAGCTACCTGAAGACATGGAAAGAAATCAAACTCGACACGATCCTGAGAAATAACTTAATAACGAGTGTTTTCGCAGTAATCAGATGTGAAACTACTACGAACGCCCAAGAAAATGATAACGAATCGCACTTTGGGTTGTGTCCACTGACGAAAATGTCATCTGATATCAAAATGAAAGAAGCTAAATAAATATCGACTCAAGAAACAAGAGATTCCATGTAATAGCATATCATGTAAATAATTGGATATCAAACCACATAAAACAGGGGCTCGAGGGAAAGTAAGAATTGAAAGATGAAAATTGTCAATGGAGAATTTTGCATTAAAAATAAGAGGCTTTAGAGGGCAAGATATATTAGAAAATGATAGGGATCTCTTTACGAATTTTTCTGACGTTAAGTCGAAAAGAGAACTGAAGATTGGAGGAAGACATAAAATTTCACGATGATGATATGATTCAGCACGTCATGAAATATGCAAGAATACATAAATTCTAGAATTCCATAAATCAAGCCTCTCCGAACCATAAATCAGGAAATATCAGTGAGGCTGAAAATAATTGGATGTGCATCGCGATGCAACTGCATATGGATTCCCGGTATTATATTTTATCGGTTTAAAGTATCCATTTCGCTTAACAGATCGCGGCTGATGTATCGTACATTGTAAGTAACAACTCGGATAATTTCCTAATTAATTTGGACATAATGCGAGGTCGATCGAATGATAAATTGTTGCACAATTGCAAACTTTGCAGCGTGGTTAGCTGGAATCGCTACGAAAAGAGAAACTTTCCCGCGCTTTAATTTAACGCTTAACGGCATACATATGTGAACATGATGTCAAATAATCTTATTATTGAAGAAGCTCTGTCACAGAGCACATAATAAACATCGTTATGTTTTATAAGTTATATTCTGAATCTCGATATGAAGTAAGTACGTAGCTCTTATCAAGAGTTCACAACAGTTTGTTGTCAAATCGCATTGGTGAAAAAAATTAATCTTTTTACCGATACGAGGACAGAGGCTTTGATCCACATGTACTGTTTCAGTACTGTCAAAACAAAAAAAGCAACTAAAAATCTAACAAATTTTGTTCAAACCCCTAATGTTAGTTAAATGATCCAGCACGGTGCTATCAATTCTTTAGGCATGCAAATCCACGTGGACTCTAAAATCATCAACTCTTCTAATTTCTGTGAACGGCGAACTGTTGCGTCGGTGCGGCTAAGGTATCCGTGCATCCTTTGTGTCTCGCGGCACCCCTGGGTCTTCAATAATTAACCCTTTCATTGTGTACTCGATCTGCGCAGGGACGATCGCCGTAACAAAATCCTTGCCGTTAATGTTACGGCATTATCGCGGGACCATCACTTATACAAACCGCTCTACACGGCTCGCGCAACGATATCAGTGTATAATGGAGCCCTTGCAGCGACGACGTGTACACAACGCGATAATACTCGTACTTACACGACGCGTTACACGCATCCATGTTCATACGACTGCTGCATGGTCGTGTATCCGTTGTACACGCGCGCATGTGCGTGCACATACACGGAGAGAAGACGCGTGTGTGCGAGGGTTCTCTCGTTTGTATCGCTCGGGATTCACATGACGATGGTAATGAGACCTTTGCCAGAGGGCTTTTCGGCGCACAATGCAATTCCGCTCGTTACTGATAACGGGTCCCCGCAATTGCTCGTTACCTGGGCCTCGCCCTTTTTGGAGCTTCCACCATTTTTTTCTGTCCATCCCTGTGATTTTCACGGGGGGTAGTGTCCCGGCCGTTTCTTGTTACGCCGGATTGGAGGCCTTTGATGGGCAGCGTTGCGCTGGTACCGTCAAGGAGACCAGACAAACCTATGGTACGGAACAACATGGTGGCGATCCAATTCAATTCAATCTGGATTAATCTAACCATTAGTAAGGATAGATTGAATCGGAGTAAATGTATGGAATCAAGCTCAAGTTCCTTCATCCATTGTTAATAAGCTTTTAATTTTAAAACAAGAATAATTTTACAAAATTTATAAAAATCTTGTAAAACAAAGATATACATATATGTATTATATTATTAATTGCAGAATCCAGGTTTATTGCTTTAGACCTATTATTAACATAGGCAATTAGTGGTTCAAACGAATAGAGTCACAATTAATTAAGTCAATTAAGATTATTATCTGCAATCAAAATCCTCGTTGCATATCTCATTGTTCTAATCGAGAAATCACATTATACGGATATAATTCTTATTAGTTTCTCGTGTTTTCTGAAGAAATTACATAAACGGGGATACGAGAGCTATCTAAGCAAAGGGTGAATTGAGCGTTCTATGCTATGTGTAATTGCAATTACGTGCTGTTACTCGATACGCGCTTTGTATTGGCGAATCATGGCTGAATTCAACAATCCTGTTAATAGCTCGTAATAATGAATGCGATCGCCGTATTAACGACCGGTTTTATCAGGATGATATCGGGAAAATTTCTCTCTACAACATACTTTCCTTTTATGCAAAATCTCTCGCGAACAATAATCACCGTTTTTTGCCGCAATGTGCATACAACTTTCTAGTTTTTTAGTCTTCGTAAATATTTGTTGATATTGAATTGATATCGCTTGGAGTTGAAAAGAAGAGGGTCGAAGAATGTTTACGTGGGGTGATCTCTTTATTTCCATATTTCCCGATAAACTTGCTACTCGTTCGATCTTGTGGAAATTTGTTTTACCTTGCCGCTCATCCAATTATCGGTATAACGAACAAACATGCTGGACTTTTATTAGAATGCCGCAAGAACATCTCAAGTGCTTTCTTTGAAACACCAAACGGGAAATCCATCGATGAATCCGTATTAAAAGACTATATTATTTTGTATGTGTATCTTCACAGTTTTTGTTTTTACTTTACTTGCGTAATTCGACATTGCGTCCAGCACGGAAATAATATATGACATAATTTATTATTAAAATTTTAATAACAAACAATATTTTTGAATAGATGATCACACGAATCGATTTCCGCTATCAAAAATTAAACTCACTTCGAAACCAAATGCCGTTCATCCCCTAAGCGAGTCACGGAAATTGATCACTCCACGGTGTGTATTACATTCAGATCCGGACGATCGCACAAGTCGAAATCAGAAGCAGAAGAGGGGGGAGGGGGAGGGGGAGCAGAGGAAAGAGGAGCGAGATGAAGAAGGATATGATTAACGGGAGGAAGAAGGAGAGAGAGAGTGGAGGGTGGAGGATGCGAGAGTTAAATTAGTTTCCGGGGCAAAAGCTGGCTGCCGGCCGGTTTTCAGGACTAACCCGTGTATAATTCCAGAACAGCTCCATCAGGCCGGAACCCACGAAGAACCTTCCATCCAGACTATCCACCGTCTCCACCGTGCACCACACGAAGCATCCCCTAACATGTGTGCACCCACCACCTTCCCGGACTTCACAGGCGCTGCAGTTTGCGAAGTTAATTACCGTCGGATAATTGCACCCTATATGTCGTCCGTCTGATTAATGAGGCGCGGCTAGGCAAGGATCATCAAGGGATACTGCTGGAACCTTCGCTCGTCCCTCTTTCTTGTCGTCGGGGGACAGTTCGCAGTTTTCGCCTTAACGATTTATTAGTCCGTCCATGCCCGGCCACCGCCGCTTCATTACACCCTTTCGCGATCACTTTTTGCGTGAATTCTTTTTGAACGCGTTTTGCTTGAAACCGCGCTGAATTGAGTGTCTCATGGAGTTAACCATGATTTTGCGGTAAATACTTAAGCGCAATTTAAACCTTTAGTTTTACTCCTTCCATCTGAAGCTTTTAGTTAAATGCGAATAAAAAAGATCCCTGGACCAAAGACCAACTTTGCTTTCAGCGGAATAAGAGGCTGGGAGTTTTTCTTCATGGAAGTTTTGCGAGTTATTCATGAAAGGAATATTGAATTTTTTTTTCGTGCAAAATTTTACTTTTTATTTGCCGTCTTATAGCTGCTGTTGCATCCGGTTCAAGACCTGGACTCCTAATTTCCTTATACCTGCGGATCCTTGTATCCAAGATCCTACTACTGAAATGTGATTGCTTGTGGAGTTAGGAGAACCTAGATTAATTAATATTTGCGCAATCACGGTATTGCTCTCGGTTATCTCTGGAGGTTGTTCCGGAAACGATTCCTTCGAGGAATCCTCGAGAGGACACACAGGGTTCCACGGGAAGTGCCTTCGCGCGGCTTGCGGTTACCTTGCGCGAGCTTGCAAAGCAGCCGTTTTCCTCGACTAGAGCCCTTCTTGCTTGAAGAGGGAAACTCAACAGGATCTCAAAAGGCCGCCTGGAACGGCAGGAAAGCCTTGATTACCAACGTCGCGTCGCGATGTCAATTCCGTCCGATATGCACATCCTTAAGAGGACACTCTGTACACGCATAGCCGATCAAAGAGCGTCGATTGTTAATTAATTAACACCAAGAGACATACTTGATATCGTGGCGGGAAGCAAACTCGAGTTCGGGCGAATTATTGCGCTTCGACTCAACGTCGCAGATTGTATGTAAAATATGTGCAACTAATGTGTATGCGATTAACGTGACGGAAACCAAGGATAAAATAGAAAATGGAAAATTCTATAAATAGGTACAATTCAAGTGAATTTAATTAAATTAAACAAATCTGATCAAGTTTACTCTCTTGAAGAAAATTTATAAAATGTTGGAAGAAAAAAGGATTGAACAGAATCAAATGCGGCTTAAACTCATATTGCGCAACCTGGATGTTCTCATTCCTCTTGAATTGCGCCTGTTTAGACGAGCCAAATATGGGCCTCTGTAAACACCATATGCACTTTCATCTCGGCGATTTACGAAACCGTTATTGACAGCCGCTACCAGCGCTGGCTTTTGTAATTCATGATCCAGAAAAGCTCCAGCGAACTTTCGAAACGGCGACGGATAGAGGCCTGACTATTTGTTTCCAACGGGCACGACGAGTGTAACTGAACGTTTTCAACCGCAAAATGATGCTCGCGGCCGGGCATCGTGTAAACACGCGCATTCAACGCGGCAAGCCCCGTCTTCCTCTATTTTTTTATAGCCCTGCTCTGACATCCACGCTTTTGTTCTTCTTTTCCCGCAGGCCGCGTTTCCACTACATAAAGGCTCATTTTCACGTGACGTTGCGTCACAGTGTGTGATGTCGTACCTCGCTGCCACTATCTCACGAATCGTCACGATCGACAACGTCAAATACGTACGTGCGGGAACTGAAACGCGTATGGGTGCAAGAACAAATAAGAGATCTCTCTCTAAATCGACAAGGGACCAGCATCGCCGATCCAACTCGAATACAATATTATTACCACCCAAGTTTTATCCGCGCTTCACAAGGCATCACGGTGTTTCGCGCGCGCAGCGCATCTCCATTCATCGTCCCGTTATCATCCACACGCATCAGCCGAACTGATATCATACAGTCATCGTCTCGGCAACGACATAAAATTTACTGCACTGGCTGCAAAATTTACTGTTGACACAAGAGCGTTCTCACCCCCAGCCGGGAGATCTGTTATCCGCGAGATCGCGGCCATTAAGAGTGACCGTCACATGAAAACTGATTCGAGTTATGCTCCGAAGCAAGCGTCCACTTCTAATCTAAAAATAACAATGTATCGCGTTTTTAAGTTTTGAGCGGTACAAAGTATGTGATTTAAAATTGTAGTTGCACACTGCAACTTTATCTGCAGACGCGGATCTAATAATATTACGATTGATATTTCACGTAAAAGTTTACGTCGCAATGCAGATACCAGCATTGTGGATCGGTTTGAGGAATATCCGCACACGGAAATATCAGTAAGCGTTACTCTATGACACGGCTTAGGCGAGATGCCGGCAAGAGATACGGCACGTCTTTGATTGCGTTCCTTGGTTCGCAGCCACCACTTATTGTCCACCCCGTCTTCCCATCTTTGCCGCCACCCCTTTCGGCGCCAACCAACCGCGGGCTTGTCTCTCTTCCCTTCTGCTTTCTCTCCTTAACAGCGCAGCTATTTCTCTCTTGCGGTTTTTCTTTTGTCGACCCAGAAGAATCGCAGGGGTGGATTTAACCTTTTAAGAACTATCTTAACTAACTTTAGTCTTAGTCTCCGCGCAATAGTTTGTTCTGTTCTAAGTTCTAACAAGTTACTATTTGCGAATTATTTCATTAAAAATGAACATGACTGTTTACGTATTTAAACTAAATGTATTTATTTAAACTAAACATGTAATGGTTGATCAAATTATTAAACAAGGAATAATTAATTAAAATCACGTTAGAATATTAATTCTCAACTGTAATTTCATTTTTCTCAAGTTTGCACATTTCTAAATTTGAATATGTATAAAAACAATAATTATTCCAATTCTATGAGTTTTCTAATATTTTAATTTCTACGTTTATAAATGCGTTTATAAATAAAATGAAAGATAAAGAATGATAGTTGGGACGAGATTACGTAGAATTAAACAACAATAGTACGACTAAAGCAGCACGGAGGCACTTAGCTAATCTGCTCAAATAATGCAACCACTGCATACCACATATGGGACGCCGCTAACAACCCCCAAGAGGTGAAAATTTGCACGAGCGGCCCTGAGCGGAGACGGCGCGCTTAGAGTAAACGGAGGAGAGAAGAACGGAGAAGCTTTACAGAATTAAGGAGCCATTCGCCTTTCATTAACTCACTGCAAGCCCAAGGGAGGAGGGATATTCCCTTCGTGCTAACTCATCCCCGGTTTATCACTGCGCAGAGGAAAGCGACTGTCCCCGATAGAAGGACTGGACTTTTATCCTGCCACGAGGCCATTTACCGCCGTCGCTGCCGCTTGGCAAATAGGTAAACGAGATCCTTTCCGATTCCCCTGAGCTCTTCGGCCGCGATCTAGATTGCACTACTTCGTTAATCAAGACGATAGAACTCTCGCGACCTGCTCGCATTTTCCATCCCTTGCCCGCGTTTATTTTCCCCTCCGAACGTCTTCGAGTTTTAGATTAAATTTGAGGTAATCGGCAGCTCCTGAATCATTTTAATACTCCTTTAGAGAGAACTCCAATGAAGTAATTATAGTTGCTTAGTTAACGAGTCCTAATTTATTTTCTCGTCGAAGGAGGATTCATTGAGTAGAGCGTTTTACTGCTAAAGTTGCGTTCAAAAATAGACAAGTTTTACATACATAATAAATTGTCTCGGAAAATAACATTGAACGTACTTTTAATGATCTATTCTTAGAGAGACATTTTAAGAAATTGTTATACAAAAATGCCAAAATACAAAATGCAATAAACTACAGACAGACATAAAATACACAAATCACAAAACTAATATTTCCGTGCATATGAATAGCTAAACAAAAACAACAAGAATAAAATGTTCCATAAATTGAATAATTCTGAATATTGAGATTATCATATAAACATCTACATATAAACGTACATAAGATTTTTTTGACAGGTCGGCCATATACAGCGAGTTAATTTTTGCCGTCTCACCTGACAAGTCGCTTAAACCGCGCATCGATTTTTTGATGTTAAACTTACCGGGATCGGAAGAGGGATGCGACCTGGTGAGTCTGCAGAGTTGTAATGGCAGATAACGAGTATCCGCCCGCGGTGGTGACTTTGGTGGCGGCGGTGTCGCGCTGAGGAAACCACGCTGAAGTTCCCAGCCCACTTCCTGGATGATCGAAGCTTTCCTGAAGTACGGCGTCACCTCTCGCAGATACTTTACTGCAACAGGAGGACGTATCATTAGCGTCTTGTCGATCGGATCAGCAGAGAATAAACGTTTGTCATTAAGAAAACCAAGACCAATAGGAAAGATGGAATGGGGACAAATAAATATTTTTAAAAATTTAATTTTAATTACATATAACTAGTATTGCAAATTGCAGTTTATGTTTAAGATTTCAAAAAGAAATTATCAACTCTCCTCTTTACTTCTTTCCGAATTAAATTTTACTCTCGTTACAAAAAGAATGACTGTAGATTTGCTAATGGAGGAACATGAATCCTCGAACAAGGAAGAATAACACATATAATTTACATTATTTTACACTATTCGTATGGAGTCAAGTGTCCGCATGTTGAAGAACCTGTGAGAATTCGAGGCTTCGGGAATATTTCTTCTTGAGAAGCGCGCGGTACTGAAACGAAAGTCGTGTCGCGGAAATCGAGTATCGACCTTTTGAATTGCGAGGGCACCCCGCTTAGTCGACATCTTGTCGGTCCTATTACGCGAAATTTAATGGAGAACGCGCCGTCACGTGGCGACAGCAGCAAGACGGAGGTGGAATTCTGATGTATCGTATCCACGATGTGATCCAATATGTCCGCCATAACGCTTTACGTGGATAGTATGTACAACCCCGCATCTCTCCACCCATATTTACTTCCCTTTCGATCTCAAACGACATTTCCAGCTTAGGCTAACCCCCTTAATTGAATATATCAGCATTCATCAGCGTAGACACCCAATGTCTGATCCTCTGTTCTGATCGGTCTCAGTTTTATGAAAATTGTGAGGAATTTATCCGCCGATCAATCTGATATACATAATCTTCAATACATTTCTACGGTGCATAATATACACACCACAGATATTTTATAAATATTGTTAAGTAATATTTCGATCTCGCCTGGAATTATATAGCAAATATATATTTCGTGGTTTCAAAGGTATTTGTATTATGAAAATTGTCGGCAAACAGAAAAGTTCAAAAAATGGAGATATTCTTCACAATTATGATATTTTTTCTGCAAAATGTTAAATCTCCTGTTGCAGACACAACTAAAGCTCACCACAGACTAACTAATAACAGCCAGTCTAGTCAGTAGCAAAATTAGAGAAATCGGTCATCTCTTCCGTGTGCCCATCTATTCAATCACTCCACTAAATTACACGATAATGAATTTACGACACTTTACATTACGCCATGCCAAACGTTTCCATCGCGTTTGAAACCGAAGCAGAAGAATTTACTATTGACAAAGTCAGAAGAGTCATTAGAGAATTCGCTCGCGTTTATGGAATGAACGAGCAATCCCCGCATGTGCTAATCGAATATCCGCATATAATGTATGGCTTCAGAGTTGCGCATCGCTCGGGCATATTCTCCGGACGCGGGCAATTTCTGTTGCGGGATATCCCGCAGAACTAATTTCGCGCTGAAGCGGTTAACCCGGAGGATAGAACCGTGTCCACGGCCGAAGATCAAGCTCTCGTCCAACTTTTCATGCGCGCACGTAGCACCCCGCGACCACTGGCCGCCACCGTATGTCGATGCGCAACGTGTTTCTATTGAATTTATTTCGGTGCCCCTGGACGGTGCACATTGCTGATTGCGGCCGGCCAGGCAGACATTGGGACGCCGAAGCCGACGCAACGCGACGCTTCGCTTGCCAGTCACGTATTCCTGCATCATTTGCTATGGGTTTCATACCAGCCATAACTCTACGGATATATCCATTCCATGCTACCCCTTTCTACCCCGTTTCCTCCACTTCGGCCTCTCCTCTCTCCTTCTCCCCCGACGACCCCTCCTGCTCCTCCACCCTGAAATCCCGCGCCATAACTGTCGCGCTGAGGTTGCGTCCTCCCGGGCTCGCAGCTCTTAATCCGCCACGCATTCATCGAGCGAGGAAATGGCGTCGGAATTAATCAAGTCTCGCCTGTCGTCGTTAATTCGAGCAAAGGCCGCTAATTTTCATTCGCCAGCGAGCTGTTAATCGCGAAGCCGGCCTTTAACGAAACAGAATTCGCTACGAGATTGAATGGCATTGTGCCATGCCTCGGAAGCCGGTAAGCACGGCGCCACGGAGTGGCGTGACGGGATCGGTAAGCTTTGATTGAGCTTTCACGCAGATTTGTTCAATGACGATTGTAGCATCTACCAGACCCCTCGTAATTGCATTTAGATTCGGTATAATATATTCGGATGCCCGAAGTTCACGAGCGTTAGGTAACAGCCTGTTCAGCGCGTTCAACAGATTGCAAACTGAAGTGGCACACGCGTGTAATGTAACGTAATGTGAAAAATCCTTTGCCCTCATTACCCATGTTATTCCGCTGTCCACGTTTGCCTCTCACCGCACAAAAGCGAACTTTTCGTTCGCATACAGATGTATCAAACCGTAAACGCAAGGAACACGAAACTTGAGAGTAATATGCCGCAAGAACCCAATGTAAACCACGCGCGTAACGGCTTAAAGATGAAGACTCAAAGCCTGAGCGTTAAGCGTTCAGGATCCATAGTTGATCAAGCCAACTTTCCAACGCTGTAAAGAGCCGAGATTCGAACAAAACAATCATTGGTCCGCGAGGACCTGTGCTATTATGCGGCTCCGTCGGCGAGCATTCTGCTCGCATTCGCTGTCGAATCGAGCCGAAACGTTGGATAGCCGGTGCAGCGTTGCGAATCAATCGACCATAATCGCACCCGTTGAATCGCGTTCTCCCGTTTCCTGCGTCTGGAAAAAGCGTTTCGATGGTGGCCGCGCGCGCCGAATATAAATGGCCCATCTCACCCTTCCCTCCCTCCCCCTCGCCCTTCCCCGCCGAAAGCTGGCCTCCGCATCCAGGAAGGATGCCGTCGCGTCATCCTTGTTGCGGCCAGATAGAAAGCTAATAAACCGGAAGCCGGCTATCGCGCCCACTCGATAAATCGGCCATGGCTCGATCCCAAGATCGTAATTCGATCTTTATATAACGCGCCCTACCGAGGCACCGTAATGAAAAATTCAAGTACCCGTGTTGTGTTTACGAGGTGAGAGCCCAATTATTCTTAATACGATGTTAATGTAATTTCGAATCTTCCGAGTCTCATTTCCGCAGCTTTTCGTTAATGAAAAATGTCTGTCAAATTCAATTTCTGATCTCCCGTACTCTTCACACGAAAATTAGTAGGTATAAAAAGGACGTCAGAGTATATTTAAGCGCTTAAAATGTAGCTATAATATTATCACTTTATATTCTTGCATAACAAGAACTTTACCCTATCCTTTTCATTATTAATTCCATTTTAAGTAAAATCTGCATCGTATTTTTATTTTATTTAGACATCTCTTTATCTCTGTCTCTCCCCCTCTTTCTCTTTCCCAAAACGAATGTTGTAACTTGCACGGATAAAAGAGAAGACAATATCGCGGAGAACATGTCTAGCCGCTCGTCCTGGGACCAATACTCGTTTCGAATTCTCCCGTTGCGATTGGCAACAGGATCCTGCGAACTCTTACGAGGCGAGAACCCATTTCTTTCTCCACGACGCGCCCACCGTAAAGCCTCCAGGAATTTCTCTCAAAGGATCCCCCATGTACCGAAGCGTTCCCGATGCGAGGCAGATTTCTCGACAGATTTCTGGGTCCCGGTAAATCCTGACAGGACCGCCACATGAGCCACTTGGGAATAAAACATTAACTCGAAAGTCCTCTTTATGTTTTTCCTTTTCCTTTTCTTTTTGGTTTCGACGATAGATAGGTAGATAAAGTTCAGGAAAACGAATCTTTCCTCTCCTCTCAGCGAAAGCGTTCGCTTCCTCGCATTAATCCTTTGAGGATCCTAACAAGATAGGATTGAACGTGATATAATAATCTGAAAAAACGCATGTTAGATAATCTTTTTCCTCCCATCCACACACGATCAACGCATGTTATATAATCTTTCTTCTCCCGTCCACGCATGATCAAATATACATCCATTCGTGTTATTATATACACTACTGATATATCCGATATATCACGTGACAAGCAAGCATAAATACGCTAGTCGACGAAGCGTGCCATTTTTGCGCTTTTTATAATCGTATACCGCTTTCATGGACTTCTACCTGATGCGCCACTTTTCAGCTGCGTGTATGTACGTGTAGAGGAGAAAGGGAAGCGCGCTGGCAGCTGTGGTGCAAACGTTTTCAGAAAGAAATTCGCACACATTCTCCCGTTTTCCTCTCTTTCGTAAATCTTGGATCCTCATGATTTATTAGCGCGATATCTAACTCCTCACGTTACCGGAATAATCGCACTCTACGAGATGCGAGAACAGTTGTCGGCAAGAATTACGAATTTTCTAAGAATATAAATAAAGTCCAATGAAATAGCGAGCCGTCTCCGGACAGAAATAATTAAACTCCATCAAACTTAATTTCGATCAGCAATGAAACTTTTGATGCCAATTGTTCTCCAAACGAAAATTTTCCTCGCAGAATTGCGTTTACTTTACTTCGTTATTCGCAATTCGACGTTAATATAATGAAGAAGGTGTTACGAAGGAGATCGATAAACGCGATTCTCCGATAATCAGGAAGAGCAAGTTTTGTCTGGAAGCGCTCTAAGAAGATGCAAGGATCAGCCTTGATGCGAAAGCGTAGATACATTCGCGCATCTAAAGGATCTTTCGAGAATCTTTCTCATCTGAGTATCATACGACTACTTGATAGCTATGGCGAAAAGAGCAGATTTCTTGGGCGGTTTTTCGAACGTAACCGCTCGCCCGAGAGCAAAAATCTGATGGAATCAGCCGTTCTCCTTCGGGAGCGTTGCCGGGAGAACGTTTAATCTAGTAAAGGCGGGTCTGACGAATAATTCACCCAACCGGCGATACGAAGGAAACGAGGGAAAAATGCACGTCGGCGAAAATCGAGCAAATAAAGCTTAAACGGTGCAAGCTTTAAACGAAAGGATTGGTATGACGTGTCGTATTGTAGATTGAAGATAAAGCGTTACAAACTAGCCATTGTATTGCACGATAACTGCTGTAGCACTGAATCAAATACGAAATCTTTAGACTAATTGTTTTCAGTGTTTCAAGTAAGAAACAAATACAATTTAAAGTAATTTGATAGCAGTCTCGAATTTGTCGATGAATCTAAAATAAGCAAAAAGTAAATCTGCAAAATGTACCTTAATAAAATTATAAACTATTTCTTAATAGAAGTAACTGAATTCTATCAAGTTTAAATGCAATTAACGAAAATTTTATCGAGGTCAGTCGTACCGAATTTCGATAGCAAAATATTTATACACCGAAATATTAATATAAAATATTATGGTAGATATAGCTAATACTAATAAATAATACGTTATATTAGATAAGCTAAAACCAAAAGTAGAACTGCGTACATTTTCTGGCAGAAAAAAGCAACGTGCCTTTTTCATCCTTGGCTTGAAATATGGATTGGCATTCGATTTTAGGGTTTATCGGCAGGAATTTACGAGAGACTCGTTATCTTCTATCACCGAGAGTCATTGAAGACGAATGCAGAAGAACGATGAAAGTATTTGCGGAGCTTCCATGGATACACGTGATCTCAAGATTTTCTGAACCGTGAATAAAAAATGTAGGCTGCTTTATTTCAACGATCCGTCTCGCTATACACGCTCGATAAAACACTTGAATTTATGTGCCTCAATATTATCGACGCTCACGCGCATCTTCTCTCTATTTCTCTCTTTTTCTCCAAAAGCTGTAAAATCGCATGTTCATTTTGATGATAAATATTCGAAATTATCTTGCAAACTTTTGACAAAAGCCTGTTTCTCGAAGAATTAGAAGATTAGATTAACAAATTTCGTTTAAAAAAAGGACATTGTTTCTGATCATTAGGTTTCATTTAAAAATTGGTCAAAAAAAGTCTCTCGTAGTTCCTTGATTTTCTAAAAGTCCTGAAAGGAGTATTTTTACAAAGAGCGCGAAAAAAGGCTCGCACGATCTTTCACCCTTGTGCTTTATTCGAAGTATTATTTCGATGCTTGTTCGCGATCGAAAAAGCGCTTTCGAAAACGATATGATTTACGTCAAAGGATTCTGTCACGACGTACACGAAATGGCACCTTCGCGTGAAAAGGGTATTTTCTCGGCACACATGGCGGCGAGCGGCGGGTGTAGGAAGGACCGCTACCACCTGTCGATCCCACTGAAACGCCCGAGGGATACCACCCTCATGTGAGCGAGCGAGCTAGCGAACGGCGAGCGATCGACTTTATTCCCTTATTCCCGTAGAGAGACCCCGGGCCCTTCGTGCCAGCCCGGGCGTCACGTTATGCTCGGACGGACGTACGAATCCCGAGTATGTCGATATCCCGAATTTGATTGTCGATCCTGTTCTGTCAACAACCGGGCATTACTCGCGCATTCGCATTATTAGATGACGCCTGGGTATAAAGGCCGCGGAATGGAATATTCTCGCGTGTGACCGACCGAAGGGTGGCGCGAAGGGTCGCGCTTTGATACAGATCGGAAATTCCACGATGCCTGGTGCTGTAACTGCGTGGCTCGTTTTCGTCCGTTCGTGCCGAGACGAGACAGTGAAATAATACATTCGTTATATCAGATATATCAGAAATTTTTTTCGGGAAATCGGAAAAGCATGAAAAAATAAAATTTTTTGTACATATTGTATTTTGTTTCTAATTTGACATCTTGTCAATTTTGTAATTTATTCACTGTTTCCGCTGTCTCCGTGTCAAGAAAGAAAATATCATGTATGAATTGTAAATGTGTATTAATTATTGTTAACTACATTGACTATCACGCAACCAATCGATTTTTCAAGATGGTCTGAATGAAACGCACGATAATCGATCTCCGTCTGTTGCAGAAAATATTTTTAATATCCGGCAAATCCTTATTGCCTTCATTTCGCGCTAGAAATATACAGCGTGACCTGAGAAAAGTATAAGTTCGTATTCTTTCACAACAAATGCAGTCTCCACTCTACTATACAATATATTATACACTACATTATATAATTAACTTACTATTATTTGTTATTACATTAATAATAAAAACTAGAATTCTTTTTAGTATCTTTCTCTCGTATTTTTTATTTTCTGAGGGAATTTCTGTTACCTCGGAGACGGAGACCACGACCAAACGATATTATTATTTATTCAATATTCTTTCCTGACCGACTAATACATTTACATTCTCCATATATATTGTAACATATATCTTCTATTATTTTCCATCGAGTCTTTGATTAGCATATTTTTTTATATATGTGAACTAGAGCGTTTTTATAACAGGAAAACAGTCAAGCATATTTAATCCTTTTGTATATTTAAAAAATTTTTCCGGAGAGGAAGTTATCTTTAAATTTTGAATGCGACTTCAGCTAAAATAAAATTACGCTGATCATAAAATAGTCTTTTGGAAACGGACAAATTCCGTCTAAAATTACTAATGTTACTCACACAATACAACACGAGCGTAGATTATTAAAATGGTCGACCTAAAATAAAATTAATAAAATAAAAAATCAGATAACTTCAATATATCGTAGTTGTATCGTGTTATGTAATGTACATTAATCATGGATGCCTTTCTGGCGGCGCTTGTATCATCATGCAGACGCGACATAATTTCAGTTTATAGCTAAAACAAGGATGATTTTTGTTTACGGGACCATCTTGCTCCTTCTCTTTCCTCCGCTCATCCGCCGAAGAGGCTCTCAAAAGCCGAGTTTTCTCTTGGCGCCTTTGGGCCATCATCAACACTAACGCCGATGCTTTAGACTGCATCTCCTCGCCATTTTCCTCTTTCATCCTCTTCTTTCCTCACCTTTACCATCTTTTCCAGAGGCTTTTTTCTCCTCCATGAAGCTTTCTTGTCCGCCAAATTGTTCCGGTTGTAAAACTTTCCTTCATACCGCGACGGAACAATGCCAAACACACACGCGAGTAGAAGAGATAGGGGCAGCATTGAAATATTCAATATGATGGCTGTGCGGAAATGTTTGTGATCATTATTCTTCCGTGTTCAAACGGTTCTCTTCAATTTATTTCGTGTCCAATCATTGCATCAGAGACATGTCATTGCAATCATTAATATTTCATCAAACTTAAGTTCGGAATATTTAAAATTTTTCCAATTTTCAACAAAGGAAAAAAAATGGACAATACGAAATATTTTAAGTCTGGGTGTCGAGCAGAAGAATTGAAGAACTCATGAAGGAAAGCGTGTTTCTTAGCACGAGTCACTCACGTTAAGGATGTCGGGCGATCCATCAAAAGTTGAAAGAAAATCTTCCTGTGGCATGTGTATCCAATCCACTCGGCTCTCCGAGAGTTCAAAAGGCAAAGTTGACGGTAATAAAATTAACAAGCAGTCAGCTAGTCTACTCTCTCTCTCTCTCTCCTCGCGTCAACCCTCCTTCATTTTCATCCCTTCGCGTTTGCTCGAGTTCTTTCACAGTCTACATCGCTCACGAGCACCCCTCTACTTAGGAAGTGAGCGCGCGCCACCCTCGCTTCGACTTCATGGCGTTGCACGGTACTTAATGATCACCGTGTACGGAACGACGGGTAAAAAGAGACAGAGAGACGATTAAAGTCTGGAATACTGTGAGCTAAACGTTAGCCAGAGGCAATGTGTAAGAAAGAAGAATAAGAGTGAGGGTAAAAAACAAGAGTGAAGGGAAGGAGAGAGAGAGGCAGAGCGGAAGACGACTGAACAGACGTGGCAGAGAGGGATGATAAAATATGGGCCAGGTCGTGGATGGTGGATGCTAATAATCATAATAAAGGCGAAATAAGAGAAAATGGGACTCGGGAGAAATTCACAGGCTTGTAATAAATTCAGGACGGAACAGGCGTTCCATTTGCGGCTAAGGACTCGACAAAGGGCAGGGAGAAATAAAGAAACACGCGGCTGGCCATGAAGGACTAAAGTGACGCTTATATAGACCTGCAAACGTACGTTATATCATTAGCTAATAACACTCGTTCAAATACTCAGAATTAATTAACTAATATCACGGTTTCACGAACATTACAGCTGATTATTTTATTGAACTAAGAACAAAATCGATCAGGAGAATCGAAAATTACGGCTTACTGTCTTTCTAATAAAATCCCCTGCGAAATCGACATCTTGTAAGAACGTAGCACAGAAGTAGGCAGCTTTTAAGAAATCCTCACAATTTGTGGCGACAGGCAGCGTAGCATCGAGGGGAATAAAGCGCCGAAGATCGGAAGTTGGCTTTGCTGTAGCTACCACGCGATAACCAGCGCGCCAGGGAACGACAAAAGTGTGCGTGATGAGACACCGGAAAGCTAGAAATAATAGAATAATACTCAATGAAAGAGTAGAGCCATCAATCACGCTATATCGTTTTTACATGTGAAATGTGTCACGTTACACTTCTCATAAAGCGCTTTGATTTGAAAGTTTGATTGCTCCTACGACGCGATTCTCACGAATATATTGAGTATATTTTATTATATGTTATATTATACAATATATATTTTATTATAGCATTATTATAATATTGTATATATAATTATCCTTATAATTATACTATTACTATTATTACTTGATAATAATGCTATTGCATCTTGTCGCTCAACAAAAGCATCTTGTTAAAAAGGAGGCATTCAAATGCATATTTCTTTTATATAATTCTGTGCCACGATTGTGCCACATTTAATAAATTGAACGTAAA
Source organism: Ooceraea biroi (assembly GCF_003672135.1). Lineage (NCBI taxonomy): Eukaryota > Metazoa > Arthropoda > Insecta > Hymenoptera > Formicidae > Ooceraea > Ooceraea biroi. Next base: position 9,583,488 of record NC_039512.1, read on the forward strand.
GAAATAACATAACTTGGACTTGGGCTTGCCACCTCATTCTTTCTATTTCACTCCCCTTACCTCTAAACAACTTACATCCTCTCCAATTATTTCTTACCTTTGCTGGGCCCGGGCGCGCAGCGAGGCGTGGGAGGGAATCGCTCAAGCGCGCGACGAAGCGCATGCAGGGTGCAGCCGAGAGCGGTTCTCTCCCTCCCTGGAAGGCAGGGATGTTCCTGGGAGCGCTAGGAGTTTCATGAAGCGCTCCGTGACGCTTCGCGGCGGAATTTATTAGAGCAGCGCACACAGAAAATCGCTCGAGTGCTCCTCCGCGCGCGCGATGGATTTCCTTTCCGCGTCACTACGCCGCTATAGGGATATATATACGCGGAGGCACTTTTGTTCTTGCAAGGCACCTGCCGCGAAGAGATGCTCGCACTACGCCGCGTTATCCCAGGATTCGAGAGAGACTTTAGTCCCCCCCTTGAGTCGGTCGAGCCTTTACGTTCTTGAGTGGCTGCATAAATAGCGGAATATGGACCATTTATTCTCAAAATATATCGGACACCCGAGTCGGTATATACAAATTTTCTTCACGAATGGAGCTTTATGTCATGTGTAGACAGCACGGACGGATTTTGAGCATCCCTCATATCTTGGAAACGCGCTATGCAAGTTTTGAGAATAATATATCGATACTTCAATGAACGCAATAATTGAAATCAATTGAAGCAATCGCATTAATTAATTCGAAACAATTGTAATTACTGTATCGCACGTGGTGAGATTGCCGACACTCATAATGGCAAGGATCGTTATGCGCGGATCCGTCTTGCTCATTAGCGCGTAGCGGCGCGACCGCAAAATGCGCGGCATAGTTTAACATCGATTGACTCTAAACGCGCCGTGCAAATTTCTTCTCACTAATTAAATGAAATCGCTTTTATCACGACCGCAACGTCACAACGATACGCGGCACCGCCCCGCAAAATAAATCGGGACAGGTTGTACACTTTGATAGCGTCGTTCCGCGCGCATATTCAGGCTCGATAGCTGCGTGCGGAATATCGACGAATTGTTACAGGGAAATTTACGCTCTAATTTAATTTAGAAGTATCCGCGTCATGAACGTCACATGCCAGAAGCGTCGAAAATTCCTCACTTTCGGGTTAATCGAATTGTCGAAGCCGAAGCAAGAACACGCGCGGAACAACAAATTACATCTCGTATCCATCGGTGTGTCCTGGGGATCAATAGAACGTATCTGTATATCCTTTGTATCTGAGGCGTCACAATAAAGAGAAACAATATCGCCGTCCACAAAGCGGCGCCGATAGCCGTAAAATTTCGATCGTCGCTACAACGATGGCGAGCATGATAAAGAGGGCGTACAGGCGGCAATAATAGCGGCGATTTGTAATCTCGTCCCCGGCGGCGGGGAAACACAAAATTATGAATTATGAATTATAAATTAGTAGACGGGACACTGGAGCGACTGTGCAAGATATAAATTGCCCGATAATTATTCGATAGCCGCGGTTCGAATTGTACGATCCGTTCGCGTTTGATATTTTCATCAATTCACCAAATATAAAACATTTCCATGTATGCAAAGCGCAGTTAAAAAAACAGTCAATTAAGATATTACTTCTCATCATGTTGCATCGCGTAACACAAAGTTAAATGTTGAATTTTTTAAAAAAACGAAATGTCGATTGACACCGTAATAATATATTTCATTAAAATAATGTATACACATTGCACATTTACCCGGTGGGAGAAACTAATTTCATTTTTAACTGCATAGAAACATATTAATTTTCTTAAAACTGCATTATACTCACAAAAATATAGGTAATATTTCTATTTTTTATTTTCTACAAATATTCCCCGGCTTTAATTATACCTGGAGGAAGAGAGGTTGTTGAAAATATTTTAATTATTGAAAAATATTTTGTTAGTTATTATTTCAAACATAAATAAATGGCATCAAAAGCGGCATCATGATTGCAAGCGTAACGAACGTTTCAGAATTCGTGGAAATCAGTCGAAATAAATACTGGTTTGTCGAAAGTGCTGAAAACGTCGCAAATATTTTCCTTTAATTATCCGAAAACATCTCATATGGCTGGTCGTATAACTGGTACGACATAATTAAAGGAGTGGCCATACCACTGGTGGCGCGCACGTGTCGAATTACACGAGCTCTCAATCCGATTATACATGATCCCGTACAAAAGAGATATCACCAACGAGAAGCGCGAGAAGCGAGAGCAGCTCTGCTGTTGCAGCTGCTGAAATTAGAAGCTTCTGTTTCGTTGCGGCTGTTACGTTGCCTCTGGGTATACCGCTGCTCCGGTAACGATTCCGTAGTCGAATAAAGTACTTTAGTGAATCATCCCCGGGGCATTTCACGGATTAACAGGGTGGCCGTTTTAACGAATGTCGATCATCCCAAGAGATAAAAAAATATCGATTGGCAAAAATTTTTAAAAGCTCCACGTGTCCACCAATTTTTCAAATCTCAATTGGGAGTGAACGAAGTTTTTTAATAATAAATTAGAAAACCGAGCGGAATTTCCGTCCGTTTGACCTCGATAGATTTCATTTAGAAAACTCAATTGATAGTCAAATGAGTACGAACACATCAACATTGATCTTTGATTAAAAAGCGAAGAAAGAAGTGTAACCATGCGGCAAACGTAATAGCTCGGTCCCTTTAAATTGAGAAAAATCTGCTTTTGCTAACAGATTTCCTGACAGATTTTTTGTCTGCGTTGAACTCTCTTCCAACTATAGAAAGCGTCGTAGACGAGTCGTAGACATACCATTTTCTACCTCCAGTGAGAACTCAGAGAAGTCCGTTTCTTTTTAGCTACACCTTTTACTTAACTTCTCCTTTTTGTAGAACGTAATTACATTTATTTTATTCTAAGTATTAACAAAAGTATAAATTGTGGAGAGTATAAAATAAGATTAAACGACGTATTAAAATAAGATTAAACCGAGATACATAAACGCAACCAGCACCCGTTTTAACGATTTCAGATAAATGAAGAGAAAGAGAGATCGAGGTTGGAGGATAAATGTGAAACAAAATTTTTCAGTCGCGAGTACATCACTTTATATGAATTTTCTGCGATTCACATCGCGACACCCCGTGTGCGAAGCCAACGTCCAGATAGTCACGGCACGGTTTGCACTGTCGCTGCATTTCCACCCCTCAACCCGTCCACAACCCGTTCCTCTTTGCTCCGGCTGGAGTTTTCCTTTTTTTCTCGCTTCCGGCGAAATTCACGACACCCGCGGGAACGGCGGTGGCGGCTACATTCAGAGAAATGGCCGCCTTTAAAGGGTGGCTGGGAGATTTAAGGGTTTGAGGTTTCTCCGACGGGGTTGGGGGTCAGAGGAAAAAGAGGGGAGAGTCTGCGGGCAGCTCGCAGACCCTAAATCTCGACGGAAATCGAGTCACCCTGGCGTAGTGTGAGCGAGAAGATGAAGATAACCGGAAACGCCTGCGGTAAATGGATAAAGAAGAAAAAACGCCGTCGCCGACGGAAGCCGCCAGAATTGAAAAGGGAATTTGGAGAATTGAATATAAGGCTGTGCATTATGACAAGAGTATCAAGTGAGAAGAAAAACGAAGGTGGAATCCTTACACCGATTGGCTTACGCACGGCAGGAAATATTGAGGGGACTTCACTCCCCTTACTTCAGGCTTCAGAAATGTATTAATCATCGGGAATTTTAGATCCTTTATTTTTTCACCCTCATTTTCATACGATACTTAGAATATGGAACAATTTAATGTAACGCGTAATTTTTTCGCGATATTTTTTATAATTATTATTATAATTATTCAAACAACCAAATTATTCCTTATTTAAAATAATTATAAAAGATCTAAATAACATTTAAAAAGATATAATTTCGTGAAAAAATACCATTATAAATATTATATTTTGTTTTTATGTCAGCACATATTAATAATTGTAAGACTTTTGTTTCGTCAACTCTACGTAGAAATTACGTGCATCTATAATTTTTGCAAAATTCTTATTTAAAACAAATCTCTTATTAGCGTTTTGTAATTGTCCCGAGATATCAAGCATTCCTGTGGTGCTTTAATAACGCAAGCACGTATTTCATTTAAGTGCACGCGACGCACTTTAATGAAACGATATTAATTTGACTATATGTGACTTTGAATGATATGAATTAGTTAAAATTAGTTTGGTATTTATTTGATTAATATTGTAGTATTAGTATTAATACTAATTTATATAACATGACATTAATATCATTATAATTCATAAATTATCCGATCATTTTTATCACAGATATTTATATTAGAAATTGGGTCACGACGTGCAATATTTTACCTGCATTTACATGATGTACTTCTTATTTTATGTTCATCATATATTCGAAATCTGATCTTAGTAATAGAACAGAAAATATCTAAGGATTAATATCGGAAAAAGGAACATTAATATTTCGGCCAATAGTATATATATCTCAGAGAATCAGCATCATTATCTTACATAAAAAACGATAACTTTGAATTACATTGATAATTGTGTACGCCAAATTAATAGGTACAGATCATAGTGATAATTGTAATTTATATCGATGACTGTTCACTGATGAAACCAACTATGAACTAATTGAAGAATGAAGCATTGCTGTTTACGGGTTGACATAAATTGGCAGTGTGTGGCCATTCGGAAATGGTCGTATTGCGCTTTCAATCAGCCATCGTGCCTCGGTATGTCGAAAATTTCTGCTTCATTACTGTTCCATGAAGCTGTCTCGTTGCGTCACGCAGTATCAATTTCGCGAAATTCCTCGCGGGTTTATGATCGTGACCGATGATAGCCAATTCGACGACATTGTCTAAATTTCTCGAGGAACAGTCGAGTCCAAAATCCCTGCAACGCGCCGCGCGATGAGACAATTGGAATATTTACGAGCGCATTAATCAAATGCGGTGGAATTAATCAGGAGCACGACTGTACAGCGTTTGCTTGTCACTAAAAAAACGCTGAGAGGATTGCACCGCAAACTGTTTGCTTACTATTTCAACGTGCTTTTGAATGTGCGACAAGTTACGCGCGACGATAAATACAACGACGATAGAGGTTTCATCGGGGAGCGTAAATCCTGTAACGGCAATTATTCGCTTTTATGGCGCGGCCCGCGTCACATTGCCGCACACAATATGGTGCCATCAATTTTTCTTTTATTCCCGCGTGATTTCGAAGCGGAACACAAAAAAGGCCCGGTGTGCGTTCGGAAGTGCGTTCCGATAAACTGTCGGGTTTCTTTCAATCGATCGATATCGCTCGTATGATATGTTTTTGATTATCTTTTCGAGTCCGCCGTTCATTAGACTGAGAACAAATTGCCGTAATTATATTATAATTAGTGTGCGTACACCTCGTGACAAGAATCGTTCGAACCGAACGAAGACTGGGCTGTGCGACTTTTTTCAATAGCGTCACGTAAGTGACCATTGTCCGCAATGAACCGCACGTGACCTAACCGAGATATATCGAAAAAAATCGAACGAGATAGAGGAGATATATATATCAGACGTCTGGAAATTCTCATAAAAAATTGTGACAATAAACAATTTCCAACTACATTGTGCCATGGTATTTCAATAGAAGAGTCAAAATAATTGAACATTTAAACAAAAGAGAGAACTGAATCTAACTTCATGAAAACCGTTCTTTACAACTTGATATTTTCCATTTCATATAAATAAATGAGATGCTTATACTCTCTTGTTATCTTTAAATGAGCAGTTTGAATTGTATAATAATATTGTGTTTATAATGAAAAGAATATCAAAATATTAATCATGTTTACTGGAAAAGATAGAAAATAAATAATTGGAAATGCTAATTTAATTGCTTTGCCATTCTTTATGATCGTGTAAATTACGAACAATAGAGAAATAAAGAATTAAAAACGTCCAACGATCTGAAACGCATCCTCAATATAATCAAATCCCAACTGTTTGCGCGAATCAACAGCTGTATCGTTACGTTTTCTTCCATTTTTCGCCACAATCATTCGTCTCTACGGCATTACGTAGCAGCGGCAGAGCTTTTGATTAAAGGGATGGCGGAAAAAAATTTTAATTAGAGACTCGAACGCGTACCTCTTCGTTGCACCTCGGTCAGAAAAGCAGAGAGTGTGGAGATAAGGATGGAGGGAGGAGAGAAGTGGAGGATGACACGTAGAGCTTAAAAGAGTCACGGCAAAAAGAGAGAGGTAGATGTAGGAGGAAAGGGCTTCGAGTAACGCCCTCATCGTGGATCAGTTAAAAGCATGTAATCTACACGCTCGATACCTTCAGCCCTTATCGGCTAAATACCATGCAAACATACCCCAATCTGGCCAGGAAAGTCAGTTCCTATCACTACCCTATCTGCATCCTCCCAACTGCGTTGTTAGAACACGTTTGAATTAACTTCTTTGCATAATTCATCAAAAAAATATGATACGCTATAAATTAGCAAAAATATACAACAACCTCAGAAATTTAAAATGGAAATGAAATTCTGCGAAACTCAAAAAGGCTCCTTTAATTAAAAGTCCTTTCTTCTCTTGACAGCTTTGAAGATTCTTGACATAGGTAGAGTAAACCATTTACACAATTGTTGCAATTTCTTGTACGTTCCATTTCAATAATAGAAATGTACTTTCGTGCACATTGATCGCTGTTCGAGGTCTCCTAGTCGACATTAAGAAAAGTAGATTCTCCGATAGTTCTAAAGGAAAACCATCGATCACGATAGCAACACAAGTGCCTCTGGGCTTCCTTGCTAACATTCTGCTGTTAGCTGTGTTACCGTATCGGTTGATTCAACTTTATGTCATCGGAATATGTGCCATCAGTTGTTCCGCATTCATCATCTACTGATTACAGCAACTGTTCATTAACTCGAGTGTGGGTGGTCGGAATCTTTTCTGATAACCGCGTGGTTCAGCGATTAGGGCGGTGGAGCTTATTCGGAGAAACAAGAGCCGCGAGAGTTAGCTGGAAGCTGTTGTACATTCAAATGCATGATATCGCGTGTGAAACAGCAGTTAGGGGGGTCAGATCTGCATAACTCTGCTGCGAACACCCCCCGAGGGTACCTTAGCTTCAGCCGCGCGCGCTCTCCTATCGAAATTCACCTCCTATGCGTTGTATATGCAACCCCCGCGCCAACCTGCCCCCTTGTTCTTGCCCGGTCGACGTAACCGCCACTTTACATATGTGTACAACGTGCTGCTACAAGCACAACCACCGCCCATTCTCCGTCTCTGACTGTGCAATCACACGATGATAAAAGTGATTCCTCGCCGACTTCCGATCCGCGATTTGTCTGCGGCGTCCGTAACACTTCTGTAAATCAATGAGCGCTGCTATTTCAGACGTTTGCAATCACTATCCTAGCGCAGACATGTGCATTTCGCGATTGCAAAAATTGGGAAAATAGCAAACAAATGGAGCGTATGGTGATACATTATAAAAATGTTGTATTCATAATTCAATAGTTTTATTTTTAATAATCGAGAAAGATGGACATGCAAGATATATTGCAATCACACGGTGTCCAATTATGCAGCAGTTATACATATATATATTAAATCAATAGTTGAATTTTGAATTAATAGTTATATTTGAAATTATAGTAATTACGCATAAAATTAGTAATTACATGTAAAATTCACAATTAATTCGAGAAGTTAATAGTTACATATTCGATGAGTAATTTAAATCACTAATTTACTTAATTGTTAAATTAGTTCTTAAATTACATGTAAAATTAATTTTACAGACCTCTACTGATATTACAATTAGAATATCGTTTATTTAATTAGTACATTTTTTTTCAATATCGATGTCACTTTAGAAAAATTTTTTAAATTATAGTTTTAATTATTAATATATTTAACGCTAGAAAAGACACAGATAAATTTTAAGACAGATTTTATTAGATAAGGATTAATAACGAATTTCAATTACGGAGATACAAAGTAAGTACGAACAGAGATTTAAGTTCCATAAATAAAAACGTTTTTCGTGAAGGCAATACGTGCTTGTTCAGACCTTAATCATTAAAGTTACCTTAGGATGTAAAAGATATTAGAGCAAAAAGTATACTCAGAATACACTGTTTCTGTACACTGTTCTCCAACTTGGTAGTCAAACAATTAAAGAGGATAGACACGTATCAACGTCAGTGTTGAAGCATCCCCATAACATGCAAACTATTTCTCTTGCTATGAAGTTAGTGACGCGTTAGACAGATTTAGAGGTACGCAAACAAACCTGCTCTTCAAGAACAACTTGCTACGATATTTCTCCTCGAATGGACTTCACCTCAGATTATGATTGAGAAAGAATATGTACCTAAACGAATGCACGTAATGTCGCTTGGTTTGGTAAAGCAAATAGAGGAAGGTGACGCAAAGAGCTATCAACACCTGCTCTAAAACATTTCCGCATTACGTGAGTAGAATTAGTTAACGGCATGTAAATGAGTGGAGGAAGTCGTCGTTTCGCACCTCCACGGCCCGAAAATTCCCGATCTGTAACGCAATTATCGTCGCCGCGTTCGCCGGTAACCACATGTAACTCGGGCGCCCTGACAAAGTTGTCTTAATTAGTTCGCTCGGCGTTCATAGCTGAATGTCGACGTTTGCCCAGCCACGCAAAAACTTTCCAACGTGCTATCGACTCAGTATCGAAAACGATTTACATCGTCAGGTTTTCTCTCACTTGTGGAAGAAGCTTTAGAGAAACTCCAAGTGACTTCCGTTAGCTGTGAATGGTGATTCAACTAACAACTCATTATTTGTTTTTTAATTGAATAAATTCCTGTAAAACTTATCGCGATAAAAATATAATATATGCAGGTCAAAGATCTCTCCCTCTCTTGTGAAATTCCCTTGAAAAGAAAGTTTTTATTTTTACGCGTAAGTAAATTGTTGCTAAAAATATTATATTGCATACTATAATAATTGATAGTAACTTTTTTTAGGAATGCAACCTCTAATTTCTGTCTTCGATCGAACAATTCTTTGATACGACAATTTCGACATTCTAATAGCAATATTTCAACGTTTTAATTCTGATCTCGTGAGTTTTATGAGCAATTCATGTACTTATAAAAGATGCATGTATTTCTGGCTGACCAGATCGATCCGATATTCAAATTTCGCACATACGCTTCTACATTGTGATGTACATCACTTACACCACGTGTAGGCACATGTAACATTTAACGTTGCGCAAATAGAAATTGTTGTTACATTTGTTGTTACACGTATCACTTGCCGCTTTTATGATAAACGCTTTCGCAGAAATATACATGTGCATTGACCGTTGGAACCGCACGCAAATACGTGGAGCATTCACGAATGTTAAGCGAAATAGGAATTCGATTCGTTTTTATGTATGGAAACGTTTAACACAACTCAATTTTGACCTGCGATTTTGTTTTAATCTGTTACATTCATTCATTTGTCTCGCGTAATCAATTCCAATTGACTCCATTCCAAGTTGTGATCGAAAATTACAATAATCGACTAGAGAAACGCGAAGCTTGCCTGATTTGGAACGATGGGGCTCTTAGATACTTGAATAATCTCTCCTGATTTTTCCGGTTCTCGTACAATGTCACGGTAAATACTTCCGAATTTCTTCATATTCCTATAATTCTTTCTGCGCGATATACAGAGGAATTTTGACTAGGCAGCCATTTTTCAGAGATAGCTCGCGCTTTATGAAACCGGAAGTCCTACCATTTTATGGCTGTCTTCTTTGGTGCACATGCGCATTTGTACGCGTGCGGGTGTATACGTGTGCGTGTGCGTATATATATATATATATATATATATATGTGTGTGTGTGTGTCCTGCCGCTGATAGCGCATACGTAATATAAGTCGCTCGATATTTTACCGGTTCGAAGGCATTCCGGATGCATAAAATGAACGTTAGCATCGCATGCTGTGCAGACCGCGTCGAGTATATTTTGCATACTCCTCCTCTTTCCACAGCTCTACCGGCACGATCTTACCGTTTGCGCTACGTGAGAGAGGGACTACGCAATAAAAGAATACGTAAGTACTTTTGCGACTAAAGGATGTGGCACCATCGGCTTCCCACATAAGAAGAATATTTTACAGCGAGATGCAGCGGCGATTTTTGATTGAGCATTCATTAAACTCTCGAAATAATTCATGCACTCGTGCTCTCAATGTCTAATTAGAATCTAATTAGAGAAGAGTGTATTTTGTTAGAATATAATTCTAGAAAAAAATTATACTTACAATTAGTCTAGCAAGTACTAACGAATATATCTCCAATTATTTTACAATAAATAGACATAAAAATAGATAAAATATGATTACATTTAAAACTACAAATTTTTATATCGTTTCATAGATAGTCTGTTCAGATTCTAGTGCGATTTGCATCGGAAAAAATACAAGATGTCAATTATTCTCTGCTTTTATTTTCTTTTTTATTCAATATACACTCCTTCTGAATCAATACAACGCTGGAAGCGATTAAAACAGTTTTCGAAGCAGTGATTGTATTCTGTTTTCGAAATCTCCTCTCAGAGGATGCATTATCCTGCAGAAGTGACCAATATTTTTGCTCTCAGTATTCAGGCGGAACGTGAAAAATCCTGTTCCAAACGAAACACCCAAATAACAATCAGCATTTACCGTGATCTTCCGGTACGAAGTTCTTGTGGACGATTCTTTTCGAATCGAAAAAAACGATGAACAATGATTGATTCAGTTATTTTGCATGCGCACTTTCTTCGGTTTTGGCTCTTCTGAGCTCTGCCATTTCGCATTCTGCCGCATTGTGAGTGGTTCATATTGCAAACATCATATTTCGTTACCAGTTACGATGTTTTTCGTGAAATCCGTATCAACATCGGCTGCTCTTAGCATGTCTTTGCAGTATCCACTCTGGTGTCTTTTTGATTTTCCGTCAGCGTGTGCAATACGAAGCGTGCACAAACCGTCCATTCACCCAAATCCTCGGACAGAATTTGATGTACAGTGCTTTTAGGTATGCCAGTGAACTCTTCGATGAATCTTGCTGACACACAGCGGTCCGATCGAAGGATTTCAAGCACGTTTTCGGAGATACGACTTGTTTTCGGCGGTGGTGCTCGTGAAGAGTCTGCAATGTCCTCCCTGCTGCTCGCGAAATCGAGCATATCTAAAAATTGGAACGATCCAAACAAAGAATCGTTATTATATCTACTTTTCCTTATTTCATACATTTCGCTAACTTAAAACTGTCCAACTTGAAACAAAATTTAATATTAGCTTTTTGTCACATTTAATGTCAAAACTAATGCAGATATGCTAGCGCTTTGAAACTTTGAGTCATAGATGAAATGTCAAGCTTCATAATGCAATTACTTATTAAGAAATGGCACTGCAGGAAAAAGTTTTTAAAAATCTGTTGTACCAGAGATTGAATGGACCCATGTATATTCATTGGAGCTCTTGAATTTTTGAAGATTGAAAGAGGCAATAAAAATGCGAGCTGGTAAATTAAGGGTAATCAAGTAAAAACAAAAAGAGAGTGCAAAAATAAAATTGAATTAATTTGCAACAGTGATTCAATATTAGATGTGATAGTAACGGACCACTTCTCTTTTTCACAGAGAGAGAGAGAGAAAGAGAAAGACAGACATTGGCAGAGACAGAGAGGTTTCATTATTGAACAGATTTCCAGGATGACTAATAATTTCTCCGCAAACTCTGGGATGAGGAGAACCACAGGGATGAACGTACAAGGGAACGAAGTCATGACATTCACAATTAACTTAATTATAGAGGAAATTCCAGAAAACAACGTACGCTACTAAAACTATAATTCCTCAACTTGAAAGCTCAAGGATGTAACTATTTGCGGAGAATATCGCGCGTTCATTATCGCTTTTATTTGCGACAAAAAATTGAGAATCTCAATGGAAGTCGCGCGTGCACGCCTATGTATTCCTCTATATAAACCGTGGGTGAGGAGACGAGGGAGAAGAGGGAGGGTCATCATATTTATCTATCACTCTTTTGTTCCTATCGACCATCGATGCAGGATAATGGATCGCAGCGGCACGAAATGGGTGTAATAATAGGGGAGAAATTGATTTCCCACGTCCATATACAGCATTCCGTAACAGGATCGAGTAGATTAATCGTGAAAGAAAAAAAATAAACGGTTTTGTTGTGCGTGCCGGATTATTATCGATACGCGGAGATGTCGAGCGTTCGGCGATCCAATTTGGGTAGAGCGCATATTCCTCCAAAAAATACGGACGTCGTATATCTCCTTCGGAACGCTGATAGAAATAGATATCATCGAACAAGGAACTTTGCATGCATGCGCCCCGCAAATCTTTACCCTTAATCTTCGCTTGCTGAAGATTCAAGATAATCTCCAAAGAAAGCGAATTGCCGAAAAGAAGCGTTGTTTTTTAGTAGATACATAATTTTAAAAAAGCATAAAAGGTGTATGAGACTTTATATTATATATCGGTTTATGTATCGGCTGTTCTCGAAAACCAGATGCAAAAGATTGTTACAAAGTGAACAGTTTTACTCGAAAATTAAATGACGACATTCGTTTTTTCTTGTTGTGTTTTCTATCTACTTTTTCAGAATAAAAAATTTCATATAAGTCATATTCAATATAAGTCTAATTTCAAAAAGAGAAACACTCAAAAAGTCGAGAGACAAAAATTTCGCGCGAAAGTTGACACATTTCAACATGGTTTACATCCATTTGGCATCGCAACATTTTAACAGACGCGGAGATAAAAATATCTTTTACACGATATTATGTTAAGTTTAAAGGCACCCCGGGAAGTGTAGGAGTTTTCCAAAGTGCACCCCGAGGGAAGAACCGTGGCTGAAGAGTAAGCAGCTGACCCGAAAAAGGAGAGAACATCGATAAAACTCTTTTACATTACATTTACGCTCGACGCGCGCGTATCACCTCGATCTCTCATAACATTAATGCGCGTTGCATATCGCTCGTCGTCATTCTGCGCGTCTTCGTATTTTGCGATATGCACGCGGCAAAATCTACCGAATATCGAGAAAAACATTTCGCGCTCGCAAACACCGTGGCGCATTTGTATGCGATTCTAAGTTATTTCTTTTTTTCACGCGAATAAACCGTTTTGCCTCTACATGCAAGGAGCAGAGACTTAATAACGAGTGTTGCTGCATCGTAAATATAATCAAAAAAAGTTTCACTAAAGTCAGAATATTATTCCCTTAAATTATGCAAATCTTTTAGAAATTTTACAATATTTCACGAAACATTGCTTAAATCAACGCCCTTCTTTAATTTCTTGTTATTATTCGAGTAAATAATGAATAAATTCGTTCGTGTGATCATAGTTTGCACTAAATAATATTTTTCTGCAGAAGAGAGTAGAAAACAAACCGGTAGTACTCGTCCATGTCAGGCAAATCCATCTTTCTCGATCGTCATTTCCTCGATGTGACTTAACCCAATGCGAGTGAGCTGCGCTAGAGAGACTGTTCCAAAGGTTGCGTCTCAAGGGAGCGTGCGGCAGGAAATGGGGTAGACAGCGTGTGGACGGCTTTAGGAAAATTACATTTTGACTGTACTCAATCCGGCACAACATATAATTCTGCTAACGTATCTCAATCATACAAAATAGATTAAGTTGAAAAAGATCAAATAAAAGTCATTAGTCATCATGATACATTCCACCAAAAGAGAGATAAATCAACAAGAATTTTGCTACTTTGCAAAATCTTTTAATAAATCAACAATAATCTGTACCACAATATATATACATAAATAGTGAAACAAAATTATAAAAGTTCGGGATCTGTATGGAAACGGTGAAATCAAGTCGGATTTCACCGTGGATGGTTGGATGGGAGGACGTCCAACGAAAACTCAGTAGCGATCGGTGCGATTCACATCGACGGATATAATTTTCGCCCGAAGGTTCGTAGATCCTCGCGACAACTCTTATTCTCAGCTCGTTAGCGTCGCTTCGGGTTCGTGTCGTTCGAAAAATAGAAAAGCCTGTTTGATCGACGTTTAATCAGCCGGAATTGCCGGTCGAGTATCCCAGACTGCACGCATCAGTCTCGTTAGAGAGAAAGAGAGAGACAGAGAGAATGAACGAGAGGAAAAGAGGCAATGGGGAAATGGGGTTGGGGGCAGGATAGGAAAGCGACGAGCGTCGTTACGGCACGTACGAGAGCTCGCCGTAATGAAACAACGACGAGCCGCGCGACAGAATTGGCGGGAATCCAGCGGCCGGTTCTCCTCGAACTTCCTGACGCCGCGGCTCTTAAATCCGATTAAAAAATGTCCTGGCTCCCGCGCAGATCTGTGACAAAAGTTCCTTGCTCGCGCTGATCCCGAGTACGCGGCATTAAATATTTTTTTTCTTCCCTCTTTCTGCCTTGGTTTCTAACTTCTCCACTCTCCGTTGCGTCCGTTTAGATCCGTTTAGTCGGTACTGGTACTTTTACTTTTTAATGAGTGGGGTTTTACTTGGTCGCCTGTTTATTTTTATGGAGGGAATATTAAAATGCGTTATTAAAGATAAATGCGTTAAGTGTGCACATGAGTTATGCTAAAATCAGTTAAGTATTAGTCGTCCATTTTCTTTTTTACTAAGCTTTAGCTTTTTACTCGTCCTGCTTTTTCCCATGTAAATGCATAGAACTATATCTTGTTTATCTTTCTTCTCTAGGAATCCTCCTGAGTTTAATATCCTCGTTCAGTCGCATGCGCAGGTTGCACTTGCCGCGTAAAAGTGATATGTCATCGCACTGTTTCGCATAAAACACGGAAGGCATATTAAGCGTATCGGCGCCAAATGTAACCTGCAGCAAAGTAAACGAGGCACTTAGAATATTACGACGATACGGATAGTTTGTTTCCGGGAACCGACGCCACCCTCAGAGTTCGATGACTTGACACACTATCTAGCAGGGTGGCTGACTACGGGAGTCAGAAGGAAGTTAATGCGACAACATTACGGTGACACGGACTAGAGAAGGGGATAGTTGTTGGAAGGAATTACCCTTGCAGAACTGTGAGATAATTTATCCATGGCATATTGAATGATGAAACGCGACGGCAATAACTCAAAGTGGCAAACGTGGGCAGATCAACTTGAACAATCAGATTAAGCAAAATAGTTGACAAGCAAAAGAATGAGAAATTGCGGAAGTACACAAAATTCCATTAGGAAATAGGAGACTCTCCAATATGACGAATTGTGCAAACTTTACAGCAAATATAATATAAGGAGGAAATTACGAGAATGTGATATAAAAAAATGATTTATATTTTCCGTTAGCTGTAGTTTGTATCAAATATAACAGCAACTTATAATTTAAATTAATATTTGCACTTGGTACCTCAGACAAAAAAAAGAGAAATGTCATTTTCTTTCAGATTTTACTCTGGAAGAAATAAGATTTGTATCTCTATATTTATATTATTACTAAAATTATTAACATAGATTGCAAAAACTCCTTTTTAAAGCACAAATTACAAGCTACATTTAAAAACAACGTGTTTTTCTCACATGCAAGAATGAGTTGGCAATAGCCAGTCAACGAGTTCGGAATTCGTAGTCCGGAAGATACCATTTCAACTAGTGAAACGGTCATAAAAGAAGTGGTGATAGGCGGTGCGAGACAGTAAAGTGTAGAATCATGCTAAGTGGTCGAAGTTTTCGCTTACTCGGCCATTTATTCGAGAGATCTGCTCGATGTGCTAATGTACCCTCTCCGATGTGCAATCCAGTTTACACAGTGTATCGACAAGCGTGAGGGAATTCTCTGTCTTGGATTAAGCCGGCTGAAAAGTCGTTTCGTTAATTAAAACTCTGCGGGCCATTTAAACGCGACGCCCCTTCACCTAAAGAGCATCACGAACCTCGCGAAACCGATTTGTTTTTTAAAGGAGATATTCCCGAACATAACGATGAACTACGAAGGGCTCTCGATGCCGGAAATGCTAAAGTTTTTAACACATGGTAAAAGAATTAATCTCTTTAATACACGTAGAAACGGTATTTCTACATACTCGCAGTTTTAGTGGATTATTATAAATGGAATTATTATATCTATTATATCGCACATTTAAAACTTGATTGTGCAATTGCAATTAATATGGTTGAATTTGAGAAGATTAATTCAATACAATTTTGAAAAGAGAGAAGTAAAGTTCAAAAGCTGCTAAAATAAGTCACGTTTAAAAAAAGAATAATTCCTAGAAATATCAAATTTTTATAACGATTCTATCAAATTTCAAATTTTTATAACGATTCTATGGTTTCTCCTGTTGCACCGCTTTGCATTCACTGCCATAACTTTTGCATATGTGGCGAAATCTCGGGCGAAACGTAATTTCATAAGTCCCAACGCGGGAAATTTTTACGTTTACACAAAATGAGAAATCCCCGCCGCAACCACTACCTCATTTTTTAAGCTCGAAACATTCGCAAGACGAAAGAGCCATATGTATCTCGCGCATGCCTATGCATATTCATATTGCGCGCCTTGCGCAAGCGCTTTCAACTAAATAAACGTCGTAATGAAAAATAGGATTCATGAAGAATACGTTTCAAACCTCTGTACCTTTATGGAGATAATGTAATTCATTGTTCATTTTCTCTGACGTTATTTATGAAGTCTGTTCTAATTCAATCCAACTAACATCTCACAAAAAGATAAAATCTTTCCGATTCTAGATTATTTCTAAAATTCAGAAAAAGGAAAGGGGAGAATGGAGAAGAAATTTCACTATATACTAACATTAGAAAAATGATTAAAAAAAAATATTTAATTATATTATTAGCGAAACTCCGTATAAATTAGATTGGATTGTCTATTCCTTTCCTGTTGAGCTCTGAACGATTCCTTCTTTATTTAATCTTGGTGTCTATTTCATCAAGATATCAACAACCAATTTTTTTCCTCGTTATAGTCGATCGATATCTTGCAGATTCCTCCATCAATAGACTTTGCAGGAAGTCTGCGTTCACCTTCAAACCGGCAGCGAATTTAAGCTGGCATAAAGAGCGAGATGAATGGACAAGAATCTTGCGAATCTCATTAAAAGTTACGCCAAGCCGCAGTGGCAGAGGAGACCTCATCGCGCGAGTGCTGTCATCTTGAATCGCGTTCATCCGTGAAACAAGCGTCACGTGACCCGGAACGCAATAACGGATACGTGTAAAACTCAATCATTTCTGATTGTTCGCGAGAGATCGTCGCGAATCGTAACTAATCCTCTCTGCACGAAAGACCTTTTCGAGTTTGTGGATTTTACTGTAAAATCGATTTAAACTGTCTGTGCTCACGCGCGTACGTATCTACACGTATAAACTTCCGCTCTAATGAATCGCGCGCTAATAACCAGCAGTGAGCCACTTCCGCGGGCAACATTGTTAATTTCCATACGATTATAACACAGCCCAGCCTTTGTGCCGGCACATTATTAGTCCGCATTACGTTGCCTCTTTGAAGACTGACCGCTTCTCACAAAATTGAAATCGTACGTTGATTGTAGAATGATTGTAGAACAATATGGCGAATGCACGAACTCTGCGCGATTGAAGTATAACTTAACTTTTAAGTCCTTAATAAGTCTTATCCTTAATCTTAATGATCATTGAAAAATTCAAGTGCACATCTTTTGAAACTTGTTCTATGTTCCAATTGTACTTAATCTAGCTCGTGTTTTTTTTTAATTCAATCTTAGTTTAATCATGTATTAATTAATGAACAAATGGCGCGGCGCAGTGACTCAAAAACTACACCGGAAATTTTTAATTGAATTGGACTTAGAAAGAATACGTTGAAGCGATATCTCGAATAACTCGGTGCTCGTCCGTTTCGATAGCCGCGCGCCAATTAAATTCTCTTTATTCGGTCGACGACGAGTTTTATTAAAGCCGCCGATAATTACCGCGAAGTAGGTCGCGACTCCATTGAACGAATAAAGCGTATAAAAAGAGTATCGACCGATCAGAGAAACATCGAGCTACCGGGTGTTCGTTATCAAGCGCAGTAGCGATTAACTTCTTAATTGGTGAACTTTTTTAATTTCTTTTGCGTTATCTGTTTTTCCCTTTGTTTTTTTCTTCTCATATCTGCCTTTTTTGCACGCCGATTGTACTGTCGAACAAACCTCTCGTTGATCTCGTTGATTACATGAGAATGCTAATTTTCTTTGTTAAACTTTCTTCCTACAGGAATCATCTCGCGATGATCATAAAAGGATATGTAAAATTTGCGATTTGCAAATAATAGTAATGCTAAGAAAAGAGGCATATCTTACAAGATATGTTTGACATATTATTTCTTTAACAACGAAGCTTAACAATCATCTAAAAGAATTTCTCACCTAATAAAACAAACAAGTTGAAATTGATTTTCGTATAGCTTCAATTAAAATTAAGATTATAGAAATACTTGTAATATAATGCACAAATTGTGAAAAGATGTCCAACGTAATGACCAGAAGAAAACTGAATGCAAAATTTCAGATTATTGAAAAATCAAACAAAAAGTTTGTAGGTATCTTTGTCTGTATGTTCTATTGAAGGCATAAATTGCAGCAACACAGGTCAGTCCGAAAACAAAATTCCAAAATTTGAATTTTTCTTGGAAAATAAAATGGATCGATGCCGATTCTTGGAATATTTCCATTCTAACATCCGCGGATCTTCGTCCTCCGGAGAACATCCGCTTGCCGAATCTCACCCTCCTCAGGATGGATTCAAAGCACTCGAATAAAATGCAAGAATGCACGGGCTTGCATCGCAGGAACGAGAAAGGACATTTTTTTGCTCGCCGTTCAACGGCGACGATCGCTTTACGCGCTTTCAAGCGCACCGCGTATTCTCGGGCGACGCTACAATGGCGTACCAATATGCAGAACGGCATCGAAATAAGCGTGCGACAGAGACGAGGGACGGAGGGGTAAGAAAGGGTAATGCTGCTCGCGATGTACGAAGCTTTCTTCGGACTCGAAAAGTGCCGTCGCTTTCTTCCATTTTCCACCATCCTTCTTATTTCCTTTCATGAAGCCAAAGTGGCTGTTTACGTACGCACCCGACAATCGTCGTTGTCATCCCCTTCTCGGAACATCCTCCTTCTGCTCTTCCTTCTCCTCCTTCTACCTAGGAATTCCATCCTTTTGCCGTTCCAATCCAAAAAATTCAAAGATTGAATAAATTTCAACAAAGTTAAATATCATGTGTAAACATGTATTATAACTAAAGTTCTTACTTTAGACTCTCTAATCAACATATTTACTTTCGCTAAATTTGAAATCTTCCAGTTTCTTCAATTTAAATTAAATCGGAAAATCCACCATTAATCATATTCTGATGTTAATTCAATAATATATTTATTGAATTAACTTTTAATCTTTACTATTAATTCCGTTTTCGGCTTAAACAGAATGAATCAAAGATAAGAATTTTTATCTCAGAATGCTGAAACTTTCTCCGTTATTAGTACAATCTGCAGATACTTGTATGTCTTTCTGAGACGCTGTCATCTCTGCCGACAGTTCGTATTGTTAAGAAACCAAAAGAACAAGTAAACGGAACGGAAGAGAGATGTAAAACTGAGTAAGACGCATAGTAACGGCCCGTTGCATAAAGACTGCACTGGAAGGATGGCGGAAGAGTGGTACGTGATCGTAATATCGAGCCGGCACTGGCGAAATAGCTCGGTGGAGCTTTTTACGCACTTCTCGGCTCGACTTAAGAATAGCAACACAGGAAGAAACGAACGCGGTAAAAGCAGCAGGAGGCGCACTCGTCTCTTACGTGAAGTAATTTTCCCTTATCAGTCGCACGCGCGCGCGCGCGCGGAACGTGACGTGGCATGCGGAAGCGACAGCGATTAGATCGAGCGATTGAAATGTGACTTACATCTCATCGCGCACTGTCATGTATCGTGGATGGGCAAATTTGCATCGCCCAAGTCTCCATTAACATTGCAGAACGACTCTAGGAAGAAATTCTTAAAGGAAGGATTAAAAGCGAGAATTTGTTCCATCAGAAACACACGCATATATTTATAAGATTTTTATGGAGCTATACTTGATTCACTGTTTATCAGCTATGTGTTAATATTAATATACGCATTGACGATGAAATGAAATACTACATGAAATTAAAAACCCTTATAATATTATGAGAAAAATTCAAATTTGCGTGTACATGCATTTGATGGGACTCGCCATTGTGGGGCTCGAATATAGCGCCTTATTTGGAGAGCGCATATTCTTCGTAAAATACATATTAAATATCTTAGTTTTACATTAAACATCAAATTAGAAAATGAACAAATTATTATCATTAATGCATTTAATTAATGTTTAAATAATCAGTAAAAATAGAGCTTTCGGCCTAACAGAACACATAAATATTGAATCCAATAAAATATGATACATGTATCTGATTGTAATCTAAAAATATCATGGATATGAAGACATCAGGGTCTGCTGTATGTCTGAGGTGCATGTGGCATCTCGTAAAACGTGAAAGAGAGCTTTAATTTCACGGCATTGTCCACCGCCTTCCGGCCGTATCTATCTGGATATGTCGACTCGTAAAAGCGACCTGGCAAGTGTCTCTAATGCGCCGTTACTACCGAATTTAACGGCGCCATCGTAAACGTGAGAGGCCGAGGACGGATCTCGCAAGACTATCGGAACGATGCTGGAAATTTCGCACTCTCTCAGTGACATTCGTTCCTCATCTCAGCGATACGTTTTCAACCCAATTTCGTCGAGGATGACGGGAGCGAGATAAGGCTGCAACCGGGAAAGTCCAGAAATTTCAAGATGATTAATCACGAACTGCTGAGAATGCAAGGCTTTGTGCGCGAGCTTTTCAGCGCGGAAAGCAATGCTTATAAAATGAGACGAGTCTCGTTCACGTTGATTATATTGAGAGAACTCAGAGAACTGAAGTTAAAAGGAAGAACTGAGTTACACACATGAGCTCTGTGTATCGTGCAAATGCATTTTCTTTTGTGCGGCTGAAAACATCCGGCAAAAAATCAGAGGCTAATCAATTCGACCGTATATTCATTTGCAAAATGCAGTGCGGTACGCAGACAGAGGCGGCACGAACGCGGCAACGCTGATTATAACTCATCGAGCTTCTCGCATATTCATAGAAAGCTTGTCGCGTGATTTACGCGCGTGTAATACATTTGTAGGACTCCCGTTGCGCACTTCCGCTCTACGACTGGACTCGGGCAAAAAGCCGGATACATCATTCGTAGATATGGTTAAATCATCTAGATAAGGCGTGACATTACAAATCAGGGTATTTGTGCAGAGCATTAGAAAAGAAAAATAACGCGCGCTTGTTGTAAGAAGAGATCATCTCGTACACATTTTGTTATATCCGACATTTACAAACTATTACTCAAAAGTCCCCGGGCTACAATCAAAAAATGGTAGGTTTACCCAAAGTCTTAATTACCGCTGTCGCCTTCGAGATAGTCCCCACGGGAGTTAACGCATCGATCTCGCGCCGTGACTCAGAGTTCCGTGGAAATTGTTTTTTGCGTTCAGCACCCTGCGGACTGTATCTTCTCCACAATTTCAAATATTTACTCCTTTAGCTTGGAGAACGAAAAAAAACTTCTAAGGAGTTCAATCAAACGAATAACGAGATGGAGGATCTGTGTTGTTCGTCGTTTTCGACCAAAACCTACTGCACAGAGAAAGCTACGTGAACCGGCACATTATCATGATGCAAGCAGAAGTTGGTGTTTGTGCGCCATTTGTTTAGGACTTTCCGCTTCTTGTCTTTCCTGAAACGTCTCAGGACTTCGCACAATGGAACCTCTCAATGACTGTTTGACCTGACGAACTGAAACGAACTCCTTACGGACAATTCCATCTGTGTCAAAGAAGGAGATGCACTGCTGCATCGCCAACAACAAACTGCTGAACACCCTGACAAGAAATGACTTCCGTAACAACTTTAAGTTATGATAAAGGCACCGGGATCGGTTTGGGACCTTCCGCCTCTTGTCTTTCTTCATAACGCTCATGGCATACTTCAAAGGCGATTAGTACTTTCAAGCCTATCGTGATTAAAAAGTTTAACTTTGTGATACTCTTATATCGATATTTCTCATAGATATATTTACTAAAGTATGTTTGAAATTCGATTAAAACTTATAAAATTATGAAATTTTTATATATGTAGGTATTAAAATATAAAATGCATTTTTATAATATTAAACGTCATCAATAAAACTAAATAAATTCAATTTGAATATAAAACGAATGTAAAAGCCAATCGAGATACGCTGCACACGACATATACGATAAGCACAACAAAGATACAATAAATCCCAAGTATCAACATGAATTAGTTGTGCCACGAATTGTTCAAACAATCAAGAGGAGCCATACTCTCTCAGCAAACGAAGGCCACCTTAACTTCCTTTACTTGGAGCAAACACAGAACCCTTGCACCTCTTAGCAGAGGCTTCTACGCCTGTCTGCATCTATAATCATCGGTTTAGATCAGACATCGCACCCCTGCGGAGTCTCCGCGAGGGTAGGTTCTTGGGCGTGAGAGAGCGAGAAGTATGGCCGCCGACTGGAGCGGCTTTGGAAGGGCTGTTTAAGTGGCCGGCGATAAGATAACGTCCGGAAGGCGGGTAACGGGCAATTAATTCGGGAGTAGCTTGGGTAAACAGTGCCGAGAAATTAAAAGCTATTTGTCACGGCGCGTAAGAAGGGTGACGCCGAGGAGAACAGCGCGAGTCCCCACACAAGCTGAGGAATTAAGATGGCCGCGATATGCGCACACCGTGTGCATAAAGCGCGTGAATTTCGACGGTTTAGTACCGCGCAAAAATGGATGCTAACCAAGTAAGTAGGCGAGAGATATACATCACGTCGTAAAAAGTCCTTACGGGGCGGTGATGCTACTTTTGAAATAAGACTCTTGGAAGAAAAACGTACTAGCGAACAAAGCCAGTTTTATAGATTTATTGCTGACAGATTTACGAATATCGTTTAACAAGAATGTTAAATCTTGCTATTAATTTCATTAATTTCGATTTTTTAAATATTAGACTGTATGTTTGCACCCTGCTTTCAAATATATGCAGTAATTAATAAAAATTAATATTAAATATCAGTAATTATGAGACAAATAATGTAATATATAAAAAGAGAATTTTATTTCTCTTGAAATAGCTAAAGCTATAGAAACGAAATACGCAATTAATGCAACAAATGCAACAAACGATTTAATATATGTTATCAAAAGGAATGAAATATTATCAGTAACGATAATATTGAAATATAATTTAATAATTGTAATTTTAAATGTAGAATAAAATTAATCAATATAAGTTAAAAAAGCTTCAAAATTCTTACATATTTAATCCGATATTGAAGGAATTAACTAAAATGTCGGTAGGCTGTTAACAAACAGACTTGAAATTATATCTTTCAACGCTATTAACGTACGGGCTATTAACGTTCGCAGAAGCTATACAAGAATTTATAGGAATGTTTACGTGCTAATTAAGCGCGGCATAGGATGCGTTTGTTCGAAGGTACTGAGCGCATTTCGCCTGGCAGATGCCGCTTTAATGATCATTAAGTAATTCAGATAACCAAACGCGATATGTGCTAAGCTTCTTAAATGTGATTCAAGGATTTCAAGAATTATAAAAATTGTTACTACATCTCTCTCTCTCTCTCTCTCTCTCTCTCTCTCTCATGGAACTATTGATCAATGGCTACGTACAGATTTGATATAGAAATATCATATTTAAAATATGATATTTGCGTTCGTCATATTTACATAGAAAGCAAACCACAAAATGCAATTTACCGTAACGTTTATAATCCTGCAAATATTCTCATTCAGATACATGATTTATTGCTTGATATTGAACACATGCGTATACATATATGTTTGATAAGAGAGAGAGAGAGTTTTGTTATTTTTCATAATATACCTAATGAGTCAATCAGAAATTCATAGTTATCCGTTATTTCAAAAATCTCCTTTTGTCTCAGGGAATTTATATGCTTGCTTACTATAAGCAGATATATAGGATGTTCCAAAACTACTAATTATAACTTTAAGAACAGATTCTATGGAATATTCTAATACGAAAATATCGATAAACAGTTTTATATTGGTAAAATAGTTTTCAAATGGGAATCGTCTCTCTCTTTCTCTCTCGCGGACGTTTATACGTACAGTAATATATAGCAATAACCAAAATGGCAGTATCGATATCATTAAAGCGCAAACAGAATATTTAATATATTGATCCATTTATCGATATTAATTTGTGCCATAGAGAACTAAAAGTCCCAAATATGTATATATAAACAGCTATATGCGTAGAAAGCAAATCTACGGCTGGCAACGCCGTTTACTGATCGAGATTCGAGGGCATACCGTGGACTGTGTCGGGGGAGTTCGCCGGAGAATAAATTGGAACTGTCTTTGGCGACGCGTCACGCCGTTTATTGTCATTTGTTCGATACCAACCACCAGCGCGTGCCTGTCTCTCTCCGGCAGAATCGACATGACCGTTCAACGATTTATTCGGTGGGATTTATACGAGTCGTTCATTTTGGGAGTAACATCACTCATTCGCAGTACTTTCAAAATTTCGCAAAAATATATACGACCCATCAATTTGTATCTTACCCAGATTCAATGTATTGGGTCGTTCAAACAGTATAGTTTCCCCACTTATCTCCTAAGTAAGGCAAGAAATAAACATATAATAAATTTTACTTTATTGATTGTTCCTTTTTTACATGATAAAATTTTCTTAATTAATCCTCTTTTTGCTACATATAATAAATTTCATTAATTTTTGTTCTACTTGGCTATAGATAGAAGAAACTTTCTATTGAATTCTTTCCGACTTATATTTCTGTGCTTAAAGAGAATATAAAAGTTATTAACTTAAATTAGAGCAAACGTTTCTTTATTATTGTAATTCTTTCTTATTATTTCCAATTATTATTATTCATTGTTATTACTAAATTCGTATATAAAAGATTTGTCACATAAGAAGCAGTGAGTATAACTTATCACTGCATTGTAACGAGGGTGATCGCCAAATTACAATTCCAATTAAAATGTATATATTTTTGTACCCAATATACAAGAAAGTTTACCGAATAAGAGAGTGTAATGAAATATTATCAGACACAGCGAAAGAAAAAGATGGAGAGCATAGTCGGACTGTATAGAGTGTTGAATTATATGTGCGTGAATACTAGGGGAACGAGGGGCGGAAGAGGAGTGAGGAATGAAGCTCAGAAGCTGGAGGGGTAATAACTCATAGAGTACCATACACAATACCATTGTGTTCGTTGTACAGATTCTGCTGAAAACAGGACTGCCTGTATATATAGGGTGTTCCTGAAATTGTCAAATTATAGTGCAGCACATTTTATTAGATAATACGTAATATAATTTTATATATGATATAATACGTTTAAAGTCTATCAAATATTTTGGGAACTTCCTGAATAATTGGAATCATAAACTTTATTTGTCCTCACTTTATCGCTATTTAAAAAATGTCAAATTAAATAAATTTTTCATAGCATAAAAATCGCTAAATTTTTGTGAACATAATTTAAATAAATAAATAAAAATATATGTGTATATACCAATATTTACAGAATATATAAAATAATAATTAATAATATTTATGAAAAGTATTTTATAATGTGCGTTTATATTTTTGTAAAATACTGTCAATAGAATCACTGTCGAAAAATTATAAAAATAAGAGAAAACCAACTTTTAACAGTTAACATATGAACATTTAACATTTAACGTATGAAATAATATGTTCAAATAGACTTGTTTCATTACAAAATTTAAAGTTAAAAAATATTAAAATGTTAAAGAGTCAACGATCCATATAGAGAAGTCATACAAGTATTAATATATACTACTACTTGTCTGTGTGCAAGTATATAACACATATTTAAGGGTGCAAGAACCTTACAGATCGATCAACGTTTTACCTATATTTCTACTTCTATTTTAATGCATGAACACTTATCTCACTCAATGAATTACTTCAAATTGTGCTAACTTCTGTCATGAATTAGAGGTAATTTTTGAAATTCTGAACAGCATACGTTTAATAGCATTCAGTAACGGTCTGCGGTTAATATTGAATTAATTTTACGAAAGTTATATAGCGTATAGAATTCTCTATGCTTCGTCTAGATAGAGTTATCCGTTAATTCTAGCTTCTCAAAAACTAATTATACAACATTATTCTCATTATTATCCTAACGATAAAACTTCTTTTGTATCCAGTAAAATTTCAGCGAACGTAAATAATTAAATATTGGGTTGACCGGAAAGTCCATGTGAATGTTTTTGAAAAAATTCATACGCTGAACTTTTAATTCTTAACACAAAGTTTAGCGTTTAAAAATTCTGCTAAAACTTTCACACGGATTTTTTCTGGCCACAAAACTCAATAATAAATAAATTTTAAAATAATAGAGAATAGAGATAAATAAGTAAAGACATTAGAAATATATGAATGCCGACACACAAATCATTCACTCTTAAATTATATAATATAATTATATATAATTATATATAATTATATATAATACTACAGATATCCAAATTCTTTCTATCATTCCAAATTGAACTGAAATTGACCTAATGTAAGTCGGAAGATAGCAACGACGATCCTCATATTTCCCCATGAAAAAATATACACCTTAATTTTTCACTTCCAAACTCACTTTTGATTTGGAGATTGGACGATTACTTACTCCCATTAACTTTCTTACTATATTTGTCTCTATGATCTTACAAATCTCGCAAATGCTGAAAATTACTAATTAATCGCAATAACACTCATAGAAATTATCAAGATCTTTCAAACTTTTATATTTGCGTTCAGGAAATTATCTAATAAGCATTTTAAGGATTAAGGAGAATTCCCAACTCTTTTGATAAATAAAGTACAATATAAATGAAATTAAAAGAGTGTTGGTATTGATGTGAATCGCTTTAAATCGAAACTGTGAAAATTCTGATACGCAGTGTTATTTGTCAGCCGCTGAAAATTAAACGGAGGCAATCCTGACCGCCGCAATCTGATGTATTGGCCACTTCTGGGAAATTGGAGTTTCGCCGAACTCTTGTCCACATTTCGCGAGGAATCAAAGATCGCTTTGACTGCGGTCCCGTGGTCCGATGATAGCCACCTTGGCCCGGAGAGTGGTTGCGTGCAATATCCGGAAGTCATGTGGTCGCCGGAAACGGAAATTAGCTACAGTTCACAGAAACAATGGCATCTAGAAGGCTCTCGGTAGAAACTCGATTATCACTATTTCTTGTTTTACGCGGTACGTTCAATTAAATGCGGTAAGGCAATCTTATTATAAGCGCTAATATATAAATGTCGTCAATAAATAATAAAATTGCATATCAGAACGAGTAAAAGTAAAAAATATGATAAAAAATATGAAAGAAGAATTAGAAGAAATGTGAAATTGCGCTAAATATTCGCAATTAGAATAAATTAATTACAATAAATTAATAAGATGTTAACTCTTGTCGCCAACATGCAAATTAAGCAATCTTATTACTTTTTCAGTTTTCAGCTGTCAAATAAATAAACAATGACTAACTGTGATTGCCCAGAAAGTTAATTCTGTATAATTATATGTACTAAAAAAAGTGGATCGATCAGAATAATACGAGAATTTCCAACAATGTTTAAACTCGAAAATGGGACTTATTTTCAGTAATCTCAGATCACACACATATTTCTAATCACCATGGAAGAAAAAAAAAAGAGGAAAATGAAGACGATAACAAAACGATTCCTCACCCGCTTCGTTTCCGGCGAAACAAGCCGAGTCAAATTACCAAGTATGATGCTTTGCGCGCGGTGGTTACTGAAATATGTATGAAAGCATAAGCGCGCCGTGTAGGCAGAACAACGAGCGTCGTCCTTGAGGGGGGGGGGGGGGGAGGGAGACCGCTCGTACGTATATTCGTCCCTGGTCCTTTGAGTTATTATTCAAAGTGAATCATAACCAGAGGTGGGGGAGCGGTCGCACGGGATTAAGCTTCCTTTTATATGCACGAAGGCCCGGTACAAGGAGACGATACCTGATCCTGTTCTCTTCATCACACATCGTCCACCTCGCGCGTACCACCTCTTTCGTGTTTCGCAGACACCCGGTGTTGTTCCTCGGTCATTACCAGAGATAGGCCTAATCCGGAACGTTGGCATAGTGAGAGGTGTGTTCTATATAGCACAGTTAGCCAATATTACACTACCATCCCATAAAATTCAAGTAAAAGGGATTAAAACGTAAAAGGAGTAAGAGGGATTAAAAGGAGTGCACGCAATCTAGATAATCTAAATGCTCTTAAAACGCCGCGACATCCAGTTAAAGTACTAATGCAACAGTTTCGGTGTCTTTCCTCTTCGTTGATGCAAACCAGCAGAGCAAGGAAAAGGATTGAAAAGAGAGAAGGAAGGAAGAGAGAGAGAGAGATTAGGAGCTGCGCTACCGCAACGAAAAGTTAGCCCAATCGCTGAACTCTGAGAACAGATCTTTCGACTGGCAGAGTACGGAGCGCTGACAAGGCTGTGCAAGAGCGTCAGGGGTGGAAAAAGAGGGTGGGGAAAGCTCGAGTTCCTAACGAGACACCCGTGCTTAGCCATGAAACGAACTCAACCACCCTCGAAGCAAGCACGAGGTCTTCTACGATGTGCAAGTGCTATGAAATACGAGTATGAATGAACCGGAGCAGTACGCCGACGCTGACTAATTATCAGTAGTCCAAAGGAATTTCGTTTTCAGCATGAACGTCGACCAGCTTTTGTTTAAAGCCGACGGCCCGTTGTCAAAGAACTTCTGTTGCCTTTTGTTGCAGCGGTCAGTCACTGTCAGGACAACAGAGATGCGCATAGTACCTCGTTGAAGAACAAAAAGTCGTTCAGGATGCTCTTCTTAATGAGAAGATGCTATTAGTATATAAGCAACAAATGGACCAAATATAATTATATAAGTTTATTAACTGTTTATTACTCGATAATTTAATTAAAAATTGTGACATATCATAAGTTTTGTTCATAATATTTTCATAAGAGCAATATGCCACGGTTATAAATATAGTAATAAATATTAATAATATTGTATACGTAACGGTAATATATAATATATATAATTCATGATATATAATAATAAATCATGTTAATAATAATAATACATATCATTAATGAAATAATTATACATCTTTAAAGTTAACAAATGTTGGACAAATCAGGCTTTCCACTCGTCCAAAAGATAAACAGAAAGATAAACGTAAAAAGGTAGCAATCTCTTTGAATTAAATTTCGATTTCCAAATGTACGAATATCTTATTTCTAAATGTATCGTGGAAATCCTGATTCACGCGTGACATATCCTAATGTCTATTTCTGGTGTCGGACAGAAGATCTTACATGGGATTTGATGGACAGCAGGATACTTCCTGTAATTGATAATCCGCCATGGCAACTGTTGCAGCCGTGAGATCATGAGAGAGCAGCCAAAGCTTAACCGCAAACGGACTGACTGAGTTTAGCGGGTCAACACTGAACTGCTCCTAAACTGGTGATCGATCTCTTGGAGATCCTACCGATGCTCGCGCTTATCTCGTCCATTGGTTTATTATTATAGAATAAACGATCGCGCGTGCCTTCAGTTATCACTTGATTGAGTAATTGGAGAATAATTAAAGAATAATGGACATAATTAAAAGTTAGAAACGCAGTTTAGTAAACATACACGAATCTAATCTACAAGATATTTCAAAATTATCAGTTCGCTTTTATCCATGATACTTTAACAAAAATACAATAAACATTTCTTTAATGAAAATTCAGAAAAAGTAAAATTATTCTTTAATTTTTAATTAGTTTAAAATTGATTATTTAACTTAATTAGTTTAACATTATTTTCTTGATATTCTTACTTTCTAACATTAAAATATCTTTGTAATCAATTTATTGTAAAAGACTTTGCTAAACTTAACAGAAAAATTTGGCTCTGGTTCCTAATTTCGATAAATGCGAAACAGTAATAATCCTAAATTTCATCCCCAACCACCACCTCTGTCGCTATCGACAGATCCCGTTGAAATTCCACCGTGATATCAGTAGGCGTTCCTGACAAAACAGACATCGCGCCGCTTCACGTCGCGCCAGTCGCTCTGCAGTCGACGGAGTTATGCAAACTTGTCGAGATTCGTTTGCCGAACGAGACGGCACGGATGTCCTCGTTATCAATGGAGCGTAACTCTTGTTAAGCCCGACAAAACACTCGAATCAACTCGACTCGACTCGACCTGACTCGACTCGACTCGACTCGACTCGACTCGACTCGACTCGACTCGACTATGGTATGGCGTGACATAGCGCACGCGGCTCGGACTTCCTCCGAAGTCCTGAATTCCGCGGACCGTGGCAAATGCTCTCACTTGTAAAAGCACAACAGTGTACAAAGCTTATGACTGTAACTCGGCACGTTTAAGTAATCAAACGTATGCTCAAGAGCCAAAGTTTGAGCGATGAGAGCTGGAATGATCCACTATGAAACATACAAAGACCTGCGATCAATCCTCAAATGCGAATCGCATCTACTGAAGATGTTTAAGCAATCAAACGTATGTTCAAAAGCCAACGTTCGAGCGACGATAGAATGTTCCACTACGATTAGGGGATCCTGAAAAGCTGAGTCGCATGAAGACCTGCGATCAACTCTCAAATGCGAATCGCGTCTATTAAAAACGCTACAAAAATAGCCGATGTTTCTTATCTGGCCAGCGGCTGGTGCGGCTGGTTCGTTGTGTGTGCAGCGTATATCTTATGTATGTTCTTTGTGATCTCTCTCTTGAACGCGCGTAATCTCTTCTATTTCTGTATCTGTTGCAACGCTGACGACTTTTGAGAGAGTCGAGACATTCCACAACTTTCAGATTACAACCCCAATATCGCGCTCGGTTATAGGATAATTATTATATCTCGAAAACGAGAGAGAAAGAGAGGAAGGAAAGCAGAAAAAGGAAGAAAAAGATATTACTGTAGTCGCGGTTGGTATTTGCGGCGAAGTACAAGAAGGGGCGTAACGCAAGTAGATAAAGCAAGTTACTCGCAACCCGACATCGTAATGTGGCCGCGTGCAACGCCCGCACTAAAGGTGAATTTGTGCACCTTGCTCTGTATTATTATACCAGATAAATCACCTAAAAACGAAAGAAGAGCGAATTGTGCACATGATGTCTCTATAAAAGACTGTAAAATGTAAAATATACAGGAAGTGGTGAAAGAATTCTATCATTGATTACGAAGAAAATATAAATATAGCTATAGTATAGCTGTAGAAAATACAAATTCTCAAAAAAAGAGGCGATGTACTATTTAAGACTCAAGTTTCCATACATTAAAAATCTTCATACAAGAACGAGACTGAAAAGAATAGCATTTTCAAAGATTTTTATCAACTCGCCCGCGTCTCCGAAGACAAACAATCAAGGAAGTTCGTCGTATGTTCGCTTGACAAATTCACCGGGAACTATGAAGAAATCAAATGTAAGTAAGAATCTCAAATGTAATCGGCGTTCCAGTTTTCGTCGGTTTGATGTCGCAGCTGCGGGCTCAGCAAATATCTATTGATTATCTACATCTAGCTTGTCATTGCAAATCTTTTAGACACAATAACACTAAAAATTTTCAATTGAAACCGAAATATCATTTAAACGTGTGTTGTTAATTATGTTTTGTATTCTTGAAGCTTTTAATTTAATTTTAAATGCGATTTGTTTTAAGGTAACCAAACTCATCTCCGCTTTCTGTTTTTCAATTCCAAAGTACATATGCAACAAAAGTTTATAATAAATTTTATATATATATATATATAGTAAAATATATAATATCCAATAATCACACCATCGCTGAATTAAAATATTGCACACAATTAAACTAAAAATTTCAATTGTATCTTATATTGCTTCAGGACTAACATAGTTTGAAATATTTTTACAAATAATTGTCCAATAAAATTATCGTCTGTATCAGTTTACCAAACCCGGTAGTAACCATTCCCGACCTACGCAACTTTTGATTAATAAAGTTAATTTGAACAGGCATGCGACCACCTATTAAAATTCATCAAGAAGATAACAAGCAATTGTAAAGTTCAGATAGTATCACGTAGCAAGCGTTACCAACGAGGAATCTTGCAAGACTTAACCAGTTAAGATTCTACCAATAGCAGACAAAAATTTCATAAATATCTAACAATCTAAGCAAAGATTTAAAATTCTATCAAAATGTGCCAACAAAATTAATTATACATTACGCAAGATTGATAATTAGAGTGGATGTTTTTTTGCAAGTTCTGTTTTTTTTTTTAGTTATACTACCGACAACAGCACAAATTGAAGAAAATTTCAACAGTAATTTTTAATTTTCTCCATAAAATATTAATGGCAAATTAAAGGAATTAAATTAATTGTGAATTATTTCATTTGCTGACCAAAATAAAAATTCTTTATTGAGTAAAGATAAATTTAAAGGATCACGAAATATATTGTATATAGGGCGCGCCAGTACACGTTGCGATATCTGCCGACTAAAATATCCGTTTTGTGCTTCCTCTTGCGGGATTTTCCCGGGGATATTCCACCGATCCTCCTCGTCCCAGCGCGTGATACATGTATGAAACAGAAAGTGGGTGACTTTCTCGTGGAAGCCATGAAGATAAAAGTTCGCACCGACTTGATCGACTCACAAGGGTGGCGATAGTGAACGTTGGGTAGCCACGTCCGAGGAGAAGCTGACCGTACGTTAGAACTCCCCTGGGTCGACCTCTTTCTCCTTTCTCACATCCTCCTTCTCCTTGCGGATCTTCTTTCTTTTTCGTCCCCTTGGACCATCCCGTAGTAAAAGTTACATCATTACGTGATAGGGCGGTAAAGTCTCGAAACTTGGGGTGGGATAGAAATGGGCTGACTCTTCACACCGTCGCTTTCAACCTACGTATATATTTCCTCTAAATATAAGGAGAACTTTTTTCAAGCTTTGTCACTTTGAACGGAAGAGACAGGTAAGCGAATAAAATATGTGGTGGCTATTACGGAAATGTTTATTTATTTGAAATAAACTAAGTGGCTTATCTCGTGGATCGCGTGAGTTCAGTTTCGGAGGCAAAGATTAAGCGCGTCTTCCTCCTCTGCAAACTGAGATCACTGTCTCCCCTCTTTCGGTTTCTCTCTATAAAAAAACGCTGGAACTCCGTTGAAAAACGGGTATGTTCCATACGCATCGCCCTGCGGATCGTTTCAACCCAAAGCCGGCAGGATCCGATCTTGGCGATATCAAGCGGAAGAGCAATTCGTCGTGAGATCCTTTGTCGTCTTGCAGACGAATTTCCGACAAAAGAGTCCTCAGGAGGCTTCGTGACCAAGCGTCTCTCTCTCTCTCTCTCTCTCTCTCCCTCCCCCATCCTCTCTTTCCAAATGCTTTCAAAGATACTCCGGCTTCCAGTCTGCCAGGAATTCGACGACTTCTCGCCATTAATGTGCCGCCATTCCACGCTTCATTGTGCGGCCGCTCTTCTCGGTTGCGGTGCTTTTATCATCACTCGCGTCGCCACACATGCGACGCCACTGTTTCCAACTTGGAAGAACTTCTAACAGATATCCATAAGTTAGGGCCAAGGGATCGATTTTCATTCCGTCCGAGAATTCAGGAATAATTCCGTATTTTCGATAGGGAGCATCGAAGAGCTTGTACAATCAAGGTTTTCATCCCCTAAAAGATTTATATTGTTTATATACTTATAATGTTGCAACTTGTTCGATCACAATTGTCGCTAAGCATCACACCGCAATTAACAACATACACTTTAGACAGATTGGAATACATAACGTATTTTAAACAGCTTAACTGTACATCTTGTTCAATACCGCTGTGTCTTGCTCGACGATGAGGCAAATTATCGTCATAAATAAACATAAATAAACAAATTTGCTCGTGTTCGATGTCGATGAAGTTTCCTTATTCGCAGTTGTTCACCCGTAAAAGCGGTTTATCGGCAAGCACGTAGACAAGTCGTTAATTTTCGTATTGCTCGTAAAAGCGGAAATGCGCATCGTTCAGGGCATGGAAACTCCGCCATTCGCCTCATGGTATCGATCCATAACACTCATATTAGTACTACGTCGCTACTTAAATATTACGTAATGTTCACTATTCATGAGAATAATATATTACATTATTCTCTGTAATCTGTGCAAGACAAATATTCCACTTTTCATAGTTTATAATTTAATTCCTTAAATCGCAAGTAAAATTAACTGCTGCTACATTCACTTGATTTCAATGTGAATTGAAAATTGCAAAACGAGATGTCCAACGCTCCTCCTCTCCACCCCAAGATCGCACCTCAAGATCGATGAATACGAGTGGAGTATAAAGCTACTTTGCGAAATTGCCGACTAGGAAAGTTTTCCACGGCTTTCCCGGTATCCCTCGCGTGCATGTACATGCTGGCTCTCCTATCCTGCCACAGGACTGTCACGTATCTTAAAACTAGTAATTTCTCACAGATCGGGAAATCCTCGTATAGATTCCCGCTTGAGCGATCTTTCAGAGCGACGGGACCACGAACTTACGAATTCTTCGAACCTGCGACTATTAGTTTCATGAATCCCTTAATGCTTCTTTCTATACAAAGTTTCCTTTGAAAAGAAGTCAATACGATTGGGTGAACTAATAATAATCCACGTGTGTATTTTCTTGATATGTTAATTCCGTTAGTCCGATTGCATTCCAAATTGGATCCGTTAGATTTGTGCCGGATTAAATCCAAATTAATCTAAATTAATTCTATTAAACTGTCATGTGAATTAAACAATTAAGACTTGGAGTACATTAATCGAATTTATCTCCTTAACTTATGTTACTGTGCAACTTATGTTACTGTGGTAGTTCAAAAAGAAGGTATTATACATCGCTTGCACGGCTCATAACGCGTTCCACCCTTGCTCTGTCTAATTTGAATTAACCCTGTGGTTGTAGCTGATACATTTGCAAAATCACTCGTATGAGAAGTCAGCGTAATATCGTTTATCATAGCGATAATTCGCTCCCTCCCCGTTCTCTCTCCTTCACATACACACACGCACACTCTCACATTCTTGCACTCTCTCTTTCTCTTATTACTTATAACATATAGTCCCACGATGAATATGTATGCATGCACGAGCGCGAATTGCGAATGTGCCGCTAACTTTAAAGGTAAGTTTCTACGTTGGCGCGCATAAATAATAACGAACCCCATCGTCCAAACGTTACGCACATTTTCAGGCTGTTGCGTGTGCAAGTGAACAACTTATCCACGTGATCCCAACAACTGTGTATATAATGTGATCTATTACAACCCTCAACCTCACGGATTCGCGCTATAGCATTTCCATGAGCAGCGACAAGGATATAAAGATTTTGAAACATTATCTTCACAATTTCTTCATCTCTACTGGACTGTTACATGAAGTTATATACTTTTGTGTTCCTTTAAAATCATATAACAAGTGCTACGTAGTATATTTGAAGAATAAGAAAATTGACACTTTATATCAATTCAAACTAATCGTATGTATAAATCGTTCAAAGTATGTTGGACACAGCGTTGGACAGAATCGATTAATAATATGTAGAGTGTCTTCTGGATTTTTTCTTTAGAATTCTTATCAAAGTTGTACGAATGATCGAAATACGATAGTATCATAGCGACTCTTTTTCATCAAAAACTGGAATTTAAAAAATAGAAAAATAAATAATTTAGTTGGTTTGGCAATTTGTGGCTACTTTCTGTTTCCAAAACTGAAAATTATAAGGATATTCGAGACGAGTCTGACAGCAGATCTCTAAATATCTATCCACGCGTTAGTTGACTTAATGGTATATTAATGCCGCAAAAACATATTTGGAATAAAATAAACGTTTTTTACTATTATTTTTTATTATTATTCCTTTTCATCATTAAATATTAAATTTTTAAATCGCTTTTCTGTTTCTTGCCTCTACGGATGTAATATTTACATTTTGTTCTGCTATTATTTAAAAACAAAGAAATAAAAAACGCAGAGCATTTTAAGCCGGCAAAAACACACCTGAATATATAGACAATCCGCTATTTCTAGGATAGGACACGTTCGAGTATATATATATGCTTTCATACTCGTATAATCTCACGTTGCATCTTTATGATTACCAACCATATTGTGATCCAGTGCGAGACAAAACTCGTTTCTATCGAATATCTAATATCGTTAAGTCTGATGATAGATATGGTTCGTTCCGTATATAGAGGCTCTGCAGAAGCTCCAAAATGAAAGAACAAGAGATTAATGTTATATAATTATTTTGAAATTATTATTTTGGTAAATTTACATATCTCTCGCGTCCACGATAAATCCTATTAGTACATTCCTTAAAATATATTGCAACAATTATGCGCGCGCGAAAACAGCAAATGCAACAAACGTTTTCCAACACTGGCGCATATTTTTACATGATCGTGATCGCAATCAAGTCAGCAGTAATTCATTATTGCATCTATCTAAATTCGGGCGCTCAAATGAAAGCGATGGCGGACAGATTACAAGTAGCATGGCTGGTCCAATGAGGTTGCAGCCCGGCGAACACCTCGTCAGCGAGGATTGCGCTAGGCGTTTCATTTGCACTGCTAGGATGATTCGGCAAGATGGAGTGGAACAGGCCGAAGGTAGAAGCGGATAACTCAGGACGTGACGTCACTGTAGCTCGTCTTAACAAGAGTTTCTGCAGCGCTTTTCTCAGCTAATCAGATTTAACTGCTTCTCGGAGGACCTGGACGCGCAGGACCAAACTACTACACCGTCAATTATTGTTGCTTCAGATAACGTCGCTCGAATTTATATCCGGCTCTCGAATTTTGATATCGTTAAATATTATGCAAATACAAAAGCAAATTGGAAATTCGGTCTAGGACAATTTCAGCTAATGGTAAATACGAAGCCTGATGTGATGGGTCCACTAATATTTTAAATAATTTATCTGATTTTATGCTTCGTTCCCTTCAAAGTGCGAGGTATTCTATATAGAATTCTCACGGCCCATTTTATTGAAAATATAAAAATTAATAAACATCTATCATTTCATATCTCGTCCGATTATTTTAAAAATTTCTCATCTCTCGGTTTTTGGCTTTCGCATACTTCGTCGAATAAACGCGCGATTCATCAATAAAATTGACGTAATCTATATTAAAAAAAAACATTTATAACGATGAATTATAATTTAATAAAAACAGAGCTATAATTTTACGAAAATAATTATTTAAATATTTTTCTATGAATTATAATTTAATAAAACCAGAGTTATAATTTAACTAAAAGAATTATTTAAATATTGTTCTATGGATATTGGAAATAAAGCTCTATCAGATATTAAAAATAACGCTTCGCATTATTTTTTTTCAAACGATCGTTGAATACGATTAATAAGTGTGTATAATAATATATATATATATATATATATATATATATATATATAAGTGTATAATAATATGTTAAGAAGATAAGAGAGTAGTGAAAGGATTAAGATGACATTGTTCATGTTCACATTGCGCGAGGTCGATGGAAATTCGCTATCGATTCCGGGTGGATGCTATAATTTTCTCATTAGTAGGTTGCGGAGGCATTGCCGGAAAGGATAGTCAGGCGTCCAATTCTCTGTGACAAGACTTCGCAATTATGTCCCCAGTTTCGAGAAAGCATAGGTGGCGGAATCGACGAAAGGAAACCGGGGAACGTTAACGGCTCGAAATGAGCACCTAACAACGCGACAGAGAAGATGTACGTACTTGAGAGCGATAATACCCTTCGCGCAGCCATTATCGTAAACTACCCCTTGTTCTGAAAGCGCGGGAACGGTGAAAGCTTGTAAAAAAAATAACGATAACACATCGTTAAAGCTGTTGCAAAAAAGGTATAAACTTTACTACAATATTTCATCATCAATACATATGTATATATAACAAATAACTTAAATAAAATGGTTAATATTTAAGTAATTTTTGTGTTAACATTTTTAATTTCTTCATTTTTATTCAAACTTTCATTTTTAGATATCTTGCTTCATTCAATGTAATTCTCGAGATTCCATTTTTGCTGCGTTCGCTTTATACACTGCACTCTCAGAACTCCCATTTACATCGGCTAATAAGCGAGTCATTTCCAGTCAGAAAGAAAATTTGGCAATCATTTCTGGATCGTCTCACATTTGCCGAGATCACCACTGCGCGAGTCGACTGAACTTTGCACCAGTATGCGGCGAGATGTTAAAATAATAGAGACGTGCAAAGTTTCGAGCTGAGTTCGGAAAAGAGCGGTTTCCCCCAGGAATATCACTTCTACTTTAGATAAATCAAATATTAACGCGTTAGAATGACTGATATCACGAGAGATCAGATTATTAGACTCCATAAAGCAGAATGCAAAACTGGTTTATAATTTGTTAACGTTGTTAAATAATAAAACAAACGCGGACGCTGCTGCCGACATTTTATTTTTCTCATAGAGTTCTTTTTCTTTCTTGGAGAAAAGAATGCTATCTGAGGACCACGCCCGTCCGGATAATTCAGATTTAAACGTGGCAACGTTGCGGCAGCGTAGCCACCCCCATATAGGGGGTGGCAATTTAATAAACGCGTGCTCACGGCGCTCACGTGACCCCAGGAATTCCTATGAGACTACTTTGCCTCATTTCCACCTCACTTTACCCCAGATTCTAATTCGTTAGGTCCTTCGTTCAATCGTCAGTCGTCGTCGTCGTCATCGGTGTAACTTCTTCTAAAGCTTCTGCGTACAGTATCTAAATTTATATAAAGAAGCCAAAAAGTTCCAAGAAGATCAATAAGACTGAGCGTACTAAGCCGTTGATAACAATACATTCTCATTAAAATAAAACAATTATTTTATATATTTCTTCTTTTCTATGAAAATTATATTATTTTTGTAAATGCATCGCTTTTACGAATTAATATTTCCTATTCGAGTTTCTCTATGTGTATATTTAAACAATAAGTTTTATTTTCGCTTTGTGCACGAATGTAGAAAACAATCTGGTTGCGTTACAGCTCAAAAATGATCATCTTTTTTTAAAAGAGATGTATTGCTAGAAGAACTCGGGAACAACATTATTGTTGACAGATGAAACTCGAAATCATGAATCATGTGCGCATTGTATATACTTGGCGCTAAAAACACGACGGAAATGCGAGACTTTACTTTTGCCAAAAATTCTAAGAGGTTTTTCACGAGCAATGTGCACATGCACGGAGATATGGGCACTTCCGGAGCTTCCCCTTGATGTATCCGTATACTCTTCGCAATGCGCGCGTAACCGGAAACGGGAATGTAGAGGCCAATATAGTTGCGAGGAGTTGCCTGTCGAGAGACGCGAGTTAATTTCGTTGTGTACATATTTACACGAAGGATGAGAGTCCGCGGATGGATAGCGCTCGAAGTTGCATGTGGTCGTACCTCTTAGAATATTTCGTCACAGAAATATATTTCAGGGAAAGCATTGGAAGAATTGCAATTTTTCTCTTGGGGATAAACGTAACGTGGATATCTCCCATACATCGATTTATAAATAAAAGGAAAGAATATAAAATTTCAGTAAGCTTATAAAATTCCGGTATAAAGGCTAAATATTTGTGAAAAACAACATTAAAATTCTTCATTAACGAGAGAGAGAGAAAGGAAATTCATAAAAAGTATATTAATATTTTATATTAACATACAATTCAACATCACCATCATGCTACAAAATAAATTTAATATTGAATTTTTTCCGAGATTACACTACATTATTATTAATCCGTATTACTCCAAACTAGATATATATATATATATATATATATATATATATATATCCAACCAGATCGATTCGCGGTTTAAAAGAGCATTGTTGAACCAAGAATTTTCTATTGTCTTGTCCTTCGTTCCTGTTGCGGTCTTCTCGAAATTTAAAAATCGGCATCTCCTTTACCGTTTTATTTCCGTCCACCGAAGGATACTCGCCTATCAACGACATTTATACACACGTCGGCATGTCAAGTATCCTGGCAGCACGAATATTTCGCGAAATGCCAGGAACGTACTTCGCGTACCGGAACCTCTTCTCCTCTTTCCTAACCCGCTCCTCCCCTCCACCCCTTTGCCATTCGCAGTGTTGCCGTTTTCCCCCAGTGAACAATTTCGCACGTACCGTCGAGTGTACTAGCCCCTGAACGTTTTACGGCACTTGCTTTATACGTGTCCGTGCGTTTTTATCGCCGGCCATTTTTATGCTTTCATGCCCGCGCGCGCCCGAGTTCGAGATCAAAGTTTTCCTCCCGACAACGGACATAAAAAAGAAAATCAAGATACAGTCCGCAACGAGAGTAAAAGGCGCGCTCAAACGTAGCAGTTTTTGCCTCTTCTATTCGTCTTTTCATCTTTCCCGCGTTCTCCACTCTTATTTGAGCAGTAAATTAATAGATTGATAGATCAAGGAACCCTGGGTACAGAGTTTACAGACTTCTTAAATCTTAATTAATCTTCGGCAATTGCAAATATATGCATACAAACTTATCTCGAGAATTCGTTGGGCAAACGAAAAAGTGATATAATATTTATAATGGATTAAAAAGCCATGTTTATATTTAAGCCAAAGAATTAAACCAAATATTGAACTTAATCGTCTTGTAATAAATAAAAACCGATAAAGAGAAAAAATACATAATATTTTTATCATCCATGCAGAATATCAGGCGTTCTCCCTAGATGACTGGATCGCGTGAATATCACGTGAACGCCTACTGTTATTTCGCGAAAAATGATTTCTTACGTTTCCCTAGAAGCGTATTTTTTCGGTGACCTCCTCCCTTCATTATGGAAAGATCGACAAAAAGCGGAGGCGGCTTACGAAATAGAAGGAAGAAACATTCAACGGCGAGTAGTCAGGTCTCTGGCTATATTGCTGGTACACGTGCGCGACACAAAACTGCGGTGCCGGAAAACCAGCGAGCCGAAAGTGGCCATAAATTTTGAACGGTTAATATACCGAAGCTACATCGCGTCTTGGAAGTTCTTTTACGTTGTCTTTTTTCCGCGCTGCCTGCTTGGACCGATAGCGATAAGGGAGGTCAAGAGAATTACGAGGTACGAATAAGGCAGGTGATCATGATTGCGTTTTACAATATTTGCCGCTGGACCGTTATTTGGCAGCTCCGCTTGAATTTCCGCGACAATCTGGAAAATTGCATTAATCGTCGGTATACTGTTGGACTTTGAATGTTCTGGTTTTCTCCAAAGCTTCCATGTTATGAAATTTTCGTTTGAATATTCTGATTTAATAAATACCAAAAAGAATACCGAAAATTACTTTCTATGAAAGCTAATTTTACAGAAAATATACAAATTTTAGTGATATGTAGCAATATATAATATAAATCTTGTTCATCCAAAACAAAAAGAAATTGTTCTTTCACACTCACACTTCTTCCATACTACTTTTTTATACTTATTGTTACTTGAAATTACCCTTTCATTGCATCCCGCATGCTGACTCTTAACTAGGGACGCCGTAAATTTCACGAAATAGAGTTTCCACTATTCTTACGTCACGAGAACGCTGGAGATCGTACTCTCATGCTACTCTCTTCTTGCGGATCTTGGAAATCTCGCTTTACGTTTATTTCGCCGGGCGAGGCTGGCCGTTCGGTCAGCGTGGTTTTCCGCGTCGGTGAGGAAATTTCATTCCAGCATCGAAATAACACAGTGTCTCCGAATACGAGTTCACTATCAAGGGGTGCCAGGTTGAGGTTTTTGCAACGCAATCGTAACCGCTTGTCTTCTTCGCCTTGTAATCCGCTTTACCTGCGCTGATTTTTCGACCGGCGAGAAGACAGCGAGAAACCGCCTGAGACTCGTTACAAGAAATGTTGCGAAGCTCTTAATGTATAGTAATCTAGTTAGTAGTTAATGGCCGTCCGATAGCACCCCCGGATCCCTTTGAGAAATTCAAAGTCGACTTTTCCTCAATAAAAAGTTAAAGGGCTTCTGCGTAGTTTCCGCGGGAGTTAGTTAACGACGAAAAAAACGGCAGGAACAAAAAATAAATGTTATCTTTCAATTAACGCAACGTAACGGTAGGAAAACTCGAGGTCTCATTTTCCGGCCATCGATCGGACTATTTGTACCTAACAAAGAAATTTCGATTCGGGACTCGTTAACTCAAGAGTTTAATGCAACGCCATCCAAGGGTTGTTACACCACTCCCTCTCCAATACCCGCTCGCGCATTCCTCATATATAATAAATCTAGCATATAATCAAACATTAGGAGCGCTAATCCCGCGTTTTCGCGAGCTACTGCTTTGCAGCTCCTCCGGGGGAGGCTGCGGTGATTACAGCGACTGTAATTAATTTAGCGGAGCATAATGAAGCGCAAGGCGTAGGTAGTAGTAGCGAGCCGAAAACAGGCGCGTTAAGCCGGCGGGATTTAATCACGTGATTATGTAACGTGACGAAAGCATCCTCATGTTGCATCGTCGAAGTTTGCGAATTGCCGTTTGCGAGAGACTCCCATGCCTGCCACAAACGGAATCCTATTTGGATTCTGTCGATGTAGACTTATTCCCAAGACCGGGAACGTCGTTACGAGGACACCTGACGTGACACCCTTAATGACTTCTGAGGGAACTCTTCAACAATCCGTAGCCGCGTTGCGACGTGCATACGTATCTCGACTGTGTAAGTGTAAATCGCCACCGTGCTGAAACCTCCCGCCGACTGTACGACGAGAATTCTGAAGATTACGAAAATATCTGGAATGCGAAACTGCGATCTGCGAGTCCCTCGCGCTCACGTTCATGCATTTATAATCAAATGTCAATAAACGAGTTGCGATAAGAATCCTCGAGTAAAATACCGTCCACAATGTTTCATTAACGTTACTAAAGTTATAGAAGTTCATTTTGTAATAATTTCGAAGTTGGAAATTTAACTTTCTCTTAATAATGCATCGATCATATAATATAAGATTATAATTCGTAGAGCGTGGCCGTATCAAAATGTAACTTTGTTATCCTCATTGCTTTTCCGAATCTTAAGTTCCTTGAACTTTAATTTTGTTAGATTACCTTTCTCAAATCTTTAGGTATTTTTGGGCTGGAGGATTCTTTCGGAAATTATCCATCCTGAAAATTTCGAATTTGCGAAATCCTTGAAAACGCAGGATTTTCAAAATTTCTCAAATTGTCTCGCACGTCTAGGTTATTCTTGCATTCAAAACCATTTTCGCTAACTTTGGGTTATCGCATCCCCGATTCCCGTGTTCCTCGCGCGGTCCTTTCCTTATTCAAGAAGAGACACTGGATTTCCACTCCCGAAGACATTCGTCGATCTCCATTGGAAGCGACTCACTTCTTCGCATATTCCTCCGGGGATATTAGCCGATAAATTTTCAAGGGACCTCCAGATATG
Organism: Ooceraea biroi; assembly: GCF_003672135.1. Classification (NCBI taxonomy): domain Eukaryota; kingdom Metazoa; phylum Arthropoda; class Insecta; order Hymenoptera; family Formicidae; genus Ooceraea; species Ooceraea biroi. The sequence continues at coordinate 9,627,177 of NC_039512.1, forward strand.
CCACACGGTAATTTAAAAGCAATCGGACGGCTTCATCTGTCGGGAAGGATGCCGAGACGCCGGTAGAGCCCGGTAACTGCCACAAAGATGGTGGCGGAGGCGAGAGATAGGGGTGGCTGAGAAGAAAAGGGAAAAATCGGCCGCGGGAACGACGCGCTTCCATCGCGCTAATGGAGCCGCGGCTGTCCTCACACTGCTGAAAGGAACTCCCGATTCTCGCGCGCTGGAAATCTTTACGACGAAGGCATCTCTTTAAAGGAAGATTCAATGCCGTCGCTCAAGATTTACGTGCTAGTTACGTATTAGTCTGTTGGAAAATATACAGAATTCATGCGATATAGTTGAATCAGGTCAACTGTATACGATTCAAATGACGAATTAGATCGTGCCGGATTTATTTATTCTAACTGCACACTCTACAAATCTCTTGCAGCTCTCGCAGTTATTTACAATTTCAAAACCATCGATGTTTCGTTATTCGAATAACCATAACTTTCCTCGCGCGAGATTGAATCGATATCGATTGGGAGTATGCTAAACAACATTTCTTTTAAAAAGTGATAAAGATTAGATGCTTCTATTAATAATAATAAAGCACAGATTATAGTATAAGTTATCAATTAATATATTTTTATGCACATTTATCTGATACATAAATAGCGCATTTATCGAGAACGGTTAAAACAATATCGTGAGAGAGAGAGAGAGAGAGATATCTGCAAGAAGAGTGCCAATGCTTAAATGCAACCATCGGATTTATTATTTCAAAGTGCATAAAAGCGTTTCATGTTCCAACCCCGTCGTAGGAACAATGGCGTCCTGCCGATATAAGTGAGAAGCCCCAGTGAATTTCTCCTCCGCAATGGCGGCACGTGCACTTTTCATTCCTCTTCCCACCGTCATTACTGATGTTCTCTACTTCGGGAAATACTCTTCTCGATTATTCTCGGGAGCATGCTACCGCTTTTAAAAACACCCACATTAAATCCATATTTCCCGCATATGATGACAGATACCAAGACGCTGAATTTATCAAGTTTATTATATATACAGGGTGTCCCGGGTTTTAACCGACAAACTGCGGGAGCATATTCTACTAGTGGAAATAAGAAAAAACTCTTATATCGAGTTTGCTTAGAAATGCTTTATTACAAAGTTATAAACCAATATTGAAAAGAAATATGAGATCAGTAACAACGGATTTTTTCACAAAAATAAAAATTATCTACGCAATGATTTAGTGACGCATTTCAAAATGTTGTCCTTGCACATCGATACAAGCTAGCCATCGACGTAGTACAGAATTTGTTACAGTACGACATTCCTGAAAATTTTGTTGCATCTTAGTAACTGAATTAGTAATTCGTTGCTTTAAATCTTCAAGCGAGATTACTTCTGTACTGTAAACTTTATTTTTTAAAGTTCCCCATAAATAAAAATCAAGAGACGTTAAATCGGGCGATCTTGGAGGCCAGAAAACCGGTCCTCCTCGATCAATCCACCTATGAGCATAATGTTCATCTAACCAGTTTCTAACTTGTCTAGCATAGTGCGATGGACAACCGTCTAACTGTATCCAGCTGTTTTGGCGAAACTGCAGTGGCACATTTTCCATCAAAATTGGTAAATAGTTTGATAGGAATCTTCGAAAAGATTCTTCGTTCAATCGGTCAGGTAAAAAGAACGGACCAATAAGCCGGTCATGAAGCATACCCATCCAAACATTTAATCGAAATTCGTGTTGAAAGTTTCTTTGTCTGGTAGTATGTGGATTATTATGAGCCCATACATGGCTATTATGAGAATTGAATATGCCTCGTCTTGTAAAGGTCGCTTCATCTGTCCATAATATCATTGATGAGAAAAGATTGTCCCTTTCTACTGCATTCACATACCAGTTACAAAATTCGACTCGTTTCTGATAATCGATTGGAAGTCATTCTTGTACAGGTGTGTAATGATATGCGAATCTGTCATCAGCACGCAATGTTCTCCAAATAGTGTTTCGTGATATCTGCAGTTGAGCTGAAGCACGTCGAACACTTTGTGTAGGAGTATTATCAAAAAGATTTAAGATTCTTTCCGAGCGTCGTCGGTGTCTTAGAGCTGAACGAACATCATCATATTCATTCATAGGTCGAAATGAACCCAAATTACGTAATTGCAAATGGGTATTACTAAACACAGAACTATCTGGTATTCTCCTGTTAGGAAATCTACGTTGATACTCTCGTACGGCAGCTCGTGCATTTCCGTCACAGAATCCGTACACGAAATCAATATCAGTGTATTCCTCATTTGAAAACACTTTTGGCATTCTGATAGTAATTGCTAGTTGACACGACGATTGAAATCTAACAGCTACTGTTGTGAAAGTAACAATCATACTGAATCGTTTCAACATAGTGAACATGAATACATGTGAATACACGTAACATAAACATCTTGGACCTTCCAAATTCTACACTATGTTCCGTTGTTACTTATCTGATATTTCTTTTCAATATTGGTTTATAACTTTGTAATAAAGCATTTCTAAGCAAACTCGATATAAGAATTTTTTCTTATTTCCACTAGTAGAATATGCTCCCGCAGTTTGTCGGTTAAAACCCGGGACACCCTGTATAGATGTATAGTAACATATATTATCATAATAATTAATTATTAATAAGCTATCAATATATGTGCCTCCCTATTACATATGTTTACATATTTATTTGCATTATATCACACAGTTTAGACGTTATTACTACTAAAAGAAGTTTTTATCACTTTTTAACATTTTTGACATTTTCTCGGAACATGCACTTTTCTACGTCGGCTATGTAATTCGTCCACGTGATGTCCTACAGTTGCAATAAAAAGTTAAACAAATGTTTCGAACTATTGCACTGTGCATTTTTTGTCAGCTTGTCAAAGGAACGCGGAATAATTAATAAAACGCGAGACACGATAGAGCGCAAACAAAACAACGTTATAACAGCTACGAGGATTCGAGCTACAAATTGCATTGTGCGTACAGGAAACCGGCGAGTATAACGGAAAAAAAAAAACAGAATCAGTCGGAGGAAGAAGATGAAAGGCACGCGGGTAAAACCGCGTAGAACGCCGCGTGGAGCGCGCGCGGCACATTGAAAAGTTTCGGACAGGCCGGTTAAAATTTCGGGGGTGGCAATAAATCCTCCCAACGACCATCGCGTATATCAATTTAGGTGAGTAAGTGAGTTACAACGAATACACCGTTACATATCCATTACGTCTCGTTACGTCGTTACGTGGATTAATCGTGCCATCGGCTCACTGATAGTAAAGATTTGCGATTAGTTTCCTCTGAGAATTCCAAATTCAATTCTGATATTTCGTCGACATCCTGACGTTGTGGCACAATCGACTTTCTCGATACTATCAGGAAACTTTTTGAATTTAACGGTCCTTGGATCTACATACACACACATTTTCTAACTTCTTCTTTTAATTTTAAAAAGAGCGGAAAAGGATCTCGATCAGAATTGATTGCTCGCGTGTGATTAAAAATCTAATTTTTTTAAATTTAATACGTTTACCTCTCTTTTTAGACATTGAAAAATATTTAATAACAATTATTATTTCTATTGTCACACTCTTTGGCAACAGATATAATGAACTATTTCAAAACAGGTAACTAAATAATAATTATTACTGCCATACTCTCCTCGCCAGGGACAAATATAGTTAAAAGTTTCAAGACAAATAACCAAATAATAATTATTTCTGTTGCCACACTTCTCGCCAGCGACAGATATAGTTAAATGTTTCATGACAGGTAACCAAATAATAATTATTTCTGTTGCTACACTCCTCGGCAATGACAGATTTAGTTAAATGTTTCAAGTAATTTTCATAATTTGCTTAAAATTATTTTTATTCAAGAAATTTCTTAAACTGGATCTGGAACAATGTTTTAAATACAAGATTTCACTCAAGATTTAAGTGAAAAGTGTGTCTGATAATGCCAAATATGTAGGTCGAAAATATAAAGATCGAGAGTATAAATTCGACTAAAAGATCTATAATAAACTGAGCTGAGATCAAGAGCTAATGAGCTAAATGGCTGAATAACTATCGCGACGTTCCTTCACGTTAATTTATATCCAAGTAATCAAAACACTCGCACACACACGAGTTTCTAACTTCGTACCTATTCTAGAGGAGGAAGAAGGTGAGGGAGGAGGGTTTTATCTCAGGGTATAATTCTATGCCCATCCAGCCCGCAGCTAGCAACATTTATCGCCTAGTACTATTAGAAATTGGATCAATAATCGATACAACTCTATATGATAATTGCGTTTTTTTATCTGATCAATAATCGATACAATTCTACTAATAGCTGCGTTCCTTTACTTCAATGTATTATTTAAATTACTTTAAATTTAAATTTGGTCCAGTGACAGTATATACACATATACATATGTAGCCGCAAGGATTATATAAAGGATATCAAACATTAAATCAATTGCTTGGACTGATTAGAAAGAGAAGCATACTAGTTTTGTATGTAAAAAAGCATATAAAGTTAACATTTGACATCTGCAGCTCTCTATTTTTGGTGTGTAATTTTGAAACGTATCGGATATTTTAAGATTTGACGAAAAGCCTCAACGTCTATTATTTTAAAATTCTGAAAATGAGATGGTAGAGCTTTACTGAAATCCCGAGCGCTTCAAATCCTTCCTCTTCCAATTCTTTTCCCATTACTCCCAATCAACCTTTTCTGCCGCACGCTTTCCACCAGAAAACTTCAAAGATGATCGTTATTTGTATCCAAACCTGGATCATGAAGCATTTCTACACTACATTTCTCATTGGGCTTGAAACAAGTCCTCGTTTCTGTCTACTTAATATTGTCGCAACGCCGATTTAAATTTCATAATCGCTTCAAAAAAGGTACAGCGATTTAAAAGTCCAGATTGTTGCAAGTGCCAATAAAGTACAGTAGACGTTTCGTAATTACTGCAACAGCAAGATTGCGACATCACAAGTACACGGGATATTCAAGAAAATGCGGGTAAAATCTTATGAAAATCTCAAGCTACGTGAATCTCTTTAAGCGGCTTCTTAAACCGGATTCTTTTCAAGCTAATACAATGTACACATTAATGCATTAAGATATATCTCAAGGTGTGCACAGTGTGCTATCCAAGCACTTTCCAGTTACTGCGTGTCTGAGTTCCAGCTTCATGCACCCGTCAATTATTAATTATTAATTGAACAATAACATAAACCCGTTGCTAATCGCGGAAAGAAAATTCCGAGGCGCTAACGTCGGGATACACATGGTACGGCAAGGTGTTGGTGGCCGGTGGTGAGGAAACTACTAAGTTTGCAAGATGGACTAAAGTACCTCGGTGGTTGCGCGAAAGCCGACGAGCCAAGAATACGAAGCGTGGTAATAAAAGTAAAATAAAACGGGCTTATCCGTGCTCGCGTAGCTTTAAATTATACGAGAGCGGCAAGAGCGCTGGGTAAACGTGGACGCTCTCGCCGCTCGTTTTCATATTCTCTTGAGTGCTTACAACGGTTCCCGGGATTGCTGGTTTGAATTCGCGCTTTCCATGGACCTCAAGGCATAAGATAGTATCTTGAGATCCAAGATTCCGTAAAATCAGACCTCGAATTGGATTACATATGATTACACGAGATCATCGGGTGTTTAAAACGGTTAGATTGAATTACACGTCCGTAATCGTCGATAATTATGTAATAGATCATACAACACCCTGTACATATTCACATCAACGCAAACGTTTAGAAGATTATATTGTAAAAATATGAAAAAGATGCAATTTTCTCACTGAGATTCGCCAATTAGCGCACCTATTGCATTTATTACGAATTATACAGGAAAATATTTGTTTAAAACTTTTCACGAAACTTTTCGCGCGCAAAATGTGATAAGGAAGAAAGAAGTCGAAGAAATCTGTTAAATCAAATTCGCATTATCGCATTTTACAGAATCAGCCGTTAACGCACCGCCGGCAAGAGAAAATAAGCAATCGCTCGGGCAAATGGAATTGCTTGATTATCGCAGCTGTGACTTTGTCAGCCGGACGAGAGGCGGGCGGCGAGCAGTCTCTTGAAAGGAAAGGAGCTTTCCTCGCGGAACAAAGTGCAAAAGCGCTAAATACATTTGGGTCCGTGAAAAGGAACATTCTGGAGTTTTCTCGTGCGGCGCCTGGTGCCGTGGGACGCGCGACAGGCGCCGGAGAAAAATTGAGGATTAAAATGTTTACTCGAGAAACAACGCGAGAACGTATAAAACATCGGGACAAATTTATTACGGCCACTTCCGACCCTTCCGGGTAACGAAGCGCAATCCCATCACACCGAGAATCTCCTTATTTCGTAAGCGCGAAACGATATTAAATAATGTTCTAGGACTAAACCATTTTATTCTCCGAGATTTTTTTACGAATGCCGTAATTAGAATTCTATTAATTAAACATCTCTTTTCTTCTCCAAGATCTTTGAAACAGGAACGTAAAATAAATGAATGTTTACTTTAAACTTTACATTAATTGAATCAATATTAAAGGAACGTAGTACCATTTGTTACATAAACGGTTATAAATTTCCGATAAAACAGCTCTGAGAATATAATTGACACAATAATTTGCATTGTTGTATTTATCTTCTGCTTGCGTTGCTTGAAAGCAGAAAACAATGAGTAAACCTATTTATACGTAATCTGATTACAAAGTAATAATGCATAGTAAGTATATTGTTTGTATAATCTTGCTGTGTGAGCTACGGTCCGCATTCCTATTTATCGACTATAATGCACTCATCAAGTCACTTGAGAACACCGTCATTGTCGCGTTTGCTTCGTTCAGAAGCCTTCAGGCCACCTGTCCAATTATTCGCCAGGCTCTAATGGGACTTTCTTAAAGATCGCGAGTTTCATTTCGTTCTTATCACCGTTAATGCATAAAGCCGCGGACAAGCCCTCACTAACTCGGCCGTGTGGCCACTTCTAATTGTGTAACGCGCTTAAGGCGGGATTCACCCCGGATAGTTACCAACGCCGGTAATCCCACCTCAATGGTCAAATCCCGGCGCTAGCGACAGCCTTCGCTAATCTGCTCCCAAGCTGCGAAACGCCTTCACATGAACGCCAAATGACAATGGTGCAGGTGGCTAATGAAGCAAGAATGCATCCATGCTCTGCATTCATATCTCTACACCGTGTTTCACCGTGTTTATTTAAATCTTTATTCGAAAAACTTGATCTATACCCTTGTTGAATTTCGATATGATCATAAAGAGTTTAAGAGTCTATGAAATGTTGGCTTTATCGAAAATCTTTTTCTAAATCTGTTTATAAATAATTTAAAAGAGAACATTCAATTTAAAAAAAGATACATTTTTTCTCGTTTTTTATGTTAACAATATATGCAGTTCGACATGTTATTATTTGGTTGCAATTTTTATTTGTATTTCTTATCTGAAAATCGCATTCTGACAGATATGCGTAATATTGCGAACTGGATATAGAAATGTTATTTAGTGTCACAATGAATATTCCAACTTTCTTGTACGAATATAATGTTATTATATTCCGATACATATCGTACATGAGCGCATTATTTTTGAACATTTTGGTCAATTTTATAACTATACTAATATTTTATACCTATACTAATTATAACTTTGGTACTCTTTCATAATATCATTTTTGTCTTGCATTTTCTCAAAACTTTTCAAGAATCTTTTACATATACTTTTACGTCACAGAAAATCTGTGAGACATCTAGAGATTTTAGAAATAATAATTTCTAATAATGGAGATATTAGAAATAATCAAATAATCTTATATACCTGTATCATTACTAATATCAAAACCGATTAATATCAAGAATTTATCTTCTTCTATTACTTATTTCTTTTCATAATTATTTTTATAATTGTAGAAAAAGTTTTTAAATAAAGTTGATATATTTTTATAGATAGATTTTTTAATTATAATTAAGATTGTTTATAATTGTTTATAATTATATATCAAGATATTTATAGAAGAAAGAGTCAAATCTACTATATTTTATTTTCTTCATAATTAGGGCAATATTTCAAATACAAAAAATAAAGCATAAACTCACATTGCAGGCGTTATCTGACAGGTTTAATTTAATCGATCCACTTCCTTACCTGAAAAATAAAATAGAAAGTTAGAAGAGAGAATTTCGAAAAAAATATATATATATTTATTTATTTCAAGATTAAAATGCAAACCAAATCACTAAAATTAGTATCTATAAGTTTGACGTTGCAAGATTTACATTTTTAAATAAAATAACATTCGCTATTCGCTACACATTCAACGTCAACGAACAACGTCACGTTCTTCCTTTCTTCCTCTCTTTTATGCAATTTTCTGCGCTAGATCTTCTTGTCAGAGTGTCGGACAATACTCCCCAAAACTAAACATGACTCGCGCGTGAATAGAACATGGCCGTCCTATTCTCGCCACCTTAAACTTGATTCGCGCCACGGAAAACAGTCGGCAAACTTGGGCTTATATCTCGAATGGACTAGAGAAGATCCACAAGAAGTTAATCCAGCGTCGTCGCTCAATAATAAGTGCACTTCCGCAGTACTGAATTCGTAAAGCGGGACGCGCCAACGGGGCTCCAGGACTTTCGTCCCGGGGAGAAAGGGAACAAGAAAAACAGAGGGAGGACTCGGATAAATTGTAGCTACCGGCCCCGCACCGGCGCTACTATCGAATATGCAATTAAAAAGTTCCGCAACTAATTTCAATTTAATCGTACGACTCTTGCGCCAACCATTACGCCTTCTTCCCTCTTCTATTTCTTCTATCCTCCCGCGTCTCGTTCTCCCCGTCGAGCCCGCCCCTTGTTTTCCCGATGTCTCTTTTCATCAGGAAAAATAAGAACCCATCTGGCTCAGCGATTCGTTCGTTCTTCAGAAATCTTCTGTGACACGTGAAACACCCCCGGGAGGATTGAATGGAGAAATGCCATGCTGATTCGCAGGAATAATTATCTTCGATCGCTTTCAAAACAGCACAGGTCTTTATCCTGATTATGCAAGAGAATTTCTTATCGTTACAATTATTTAAAACGTGAGGAAAGCAAGCTTACGTGAAAAAATAATTCGTTGTTCGTCGTTGCTCGTTTCATTGCCCTCCCGTAAACGGGAGCAATCTATTTCACGTAGGTTCTTCGTTCGGCCCGGGTTAACGCTGCACAGTTTAGATGCCTAAGCCTCCGACACGAACGAGGTTTCCATAACGGCTAAGATTAGGCTCGCTCATGCAGAAAGTTTCTGCGAGCAGTGAGTGCCGCGGATAAGCTGTATTAATAACGACAATAACGCTAATCGTCGTCGTAAACCGTAATCGCCCACGGTAACGCGGACTTTCCCTTTCTCTCTCCTCAAGTGCGAACTAACAAGAAGGAATATTTGCGCAAAAGTGGAAATTTGCAAGACGAGGTGTGGTAATTACTTTTTAAGAATTTCCACCGTTTAAGAGAGTCAAGATGGTTTGTTTAAGCTGATTTTTGCTAGTAGATCAGTTAAATTTAATAAAATGTGAGATGTTATAAAAGAAAGACACATGGGAAAGACTGAACGTGAAATTCTTGTAGTTTTACATTAGGTTTCCGAAGTGGGTTGTTAAAATTAATATCTTCAAATAGTTTTATTTTTATTTATTTATTTATTATATGTTTAGAATTATATTGTATCTAAAGAATTAAGGTAAATATAATTATTATTAGAATGTTTAAGACATCATATTCTAAAATTTCAAGAAACTTAATCATATTTTGAGATGCAACATTAACAATAAATCAATCTAGCTTATTTATTTTTATCTTATTTATATATCTTATTTTCGTAAGACGAATAATTCGTTTCATGCTAAATGTAGCATTAAATAGAATAATTAACGATTTGAGACAAGTGTAACTAATCGAAAGTCGGGGGAAATCCCATTTGCATGGATTACGTATACAATCATTAATCAACGATACATTACGTTTTCATAACACTTGTTCCGAACACCACTTATGGCCGTGGGATTATTATGCAAATTCGACGCATATGATAATTTTGGTGGATGACATTTTCCACGATACTTGGTGGAAGAAAGAAAAATGAGAATTTCAATTTGCAACGCGAAATTTATGCGCGACATTTCCTGATTACGTGTCGCGCTGATTTTCTGTTGTACGATTTTGATTTACAGCTGGATTGAACCGCACACCTATACACTACCACACACACACAAAATATCTCTAATAATTTAATAAACAAGGTTAATTGAATCCAATCATAATCAGTGAAATATTAATTGACCTTAGCGATTTATAATAAGTCTGTTTTAAGCTAATTTAACTTAATCCCTATTCAAGATTGCATGTGCAGTATAATGTGGAGCATTACCCTTAATACTATTCATTCAATATAATGAGATATATTGCGAACAAAGAATGCGAAAATATTTATTATTTCTTTCTAATTTATTTCGGGGAGAGAGATATTATCTAGGTGCGAATTAATAAAAAAAATAGTCCTTTCATCCTAAGAACTTTCCATGGCGAAATCGATGGATCTCGGCAACTGCCGCCTGTACCATCTCTCCTTTTAAAAGTGTTACACTTTCAAACAGGGTCCCACTACTCTAGCCAGCGTCACCTCTATAAACACAAAGTGCCAGGTGCGCGGACTTTTGTAGGGAGTATCCTTTCGCCCGGTACTCCTAAGAAAGGGTTATAAGACGCAACGGTAAGGGCAGAAAACGGGCAGAGAGGGACGGACGAAGAGAAAAAGGATACCGCGCGTCCCGCGTTGACACTCTTTAAAAACTTTCAGACCCAACTTTGTTGAAAAGCTTCTCGCCTCTCTTCCGACCTCTGTCCGTTCCTCGTCCTTTCTTCCTTGCGAGGCGACAATCAACCTCTTGCCCACCCCTCCGCCCTTCCGCTCTTCCCTTCTCGCCAGCGTCCCTTATTCCGGCGTGGCGAGTGCATACAGCGAGAATGGGCTCGCGACAATGCAGCGCTTTAAATTAGAGCACAGCGCCGGCGAGAGAGTAGAAAGAAAAGATGGTATACCGGAGCAAGAGAGCTAGGCAGAAGAGCGAGGACGAGGGAATGGAGCGAGGAAGGGGGCACGCCAGAGGTGTTGAACAAAATTGCGGGCTTTCGCAAACCGCGGAAGACAAGGTTGAGCGATCGAGAATGGTCCCGGGGGAGGGAATGGAAACGATTAAACTCACAGGCAAGCACGACGCAGCGCTGAAAGGAATTCCTGGTTTGGCCGTTCTCGTCTCACACCTCTCATTCGCTCGCCCCCTTTATCGTAGGGCTCCAGCAAATGCTCTATTCGCGAACCCTAACAAATCTCCCGCTTCTAAAAATCGGTTATGAATATTTGACTTTAACTGTATTTTTTTCTTTCAATCAAATGTCTCGGAAGTCTCTTATTTTTTGAATTGCAAGTATCAGAGGAAATTGTATAAGGGATAAACTATTAATTTCAAGATTCGAAAGTATTCTAAAAGCGAACCACAGCCAAATTGTCATTGATGAGAAAAATCTTTCTTATTAATTATATCGCGATTTGTTGAAATCTTATAAATATATGTGGAAACATTTTGACGTTATCAAAAACCTTTCTTTATGTTCTAAAATTAACAAATGTCAAATATTTTGTGAACAATAAATCTATATAATGTTTTTTGTACACTCACGATCATATTTATTTTATCTATTTTATGAACTGTGCGAGCACACCTATGTGTAGAATATATTTCACCCCTTTTAAACGCTTTCGCACATTCATGCGACACGTTGGTGCACATGAGAAAAAAAACAGAAAAATAACCAGCGTCCTTTAGAATACCTCCAATAGACCATTCAGAAAGTGGCAACACGGACGCAAAGGACCGCCCTTTCCAGACCATTTTGTCACCGGATGTTATAGGGCCTCGCAAGTGAAGTAACTTTCCATGCATAGGTTAGCAGCCGTGTTACATACAAAAAGAAGGCCAGAGGGGTGAGTGGAAAGAAAGAAAAAGAGAAGAAGAGAGCAGGAAAGTTGTTTCGTCGAAGGCAAACATGATCGTGTCGACCGGCGACAAATCGGAAGCGACCAGACCAAGAAATGTAGAAACCTTTTCCTCTAACATTATTTCTTATTGATACTTGCTTACAAAGTCTTTGTAAAATTGAATTTTTAAATAATAATATTTGAATTTCACGTTTTTGAAAAGTTATTTGCACCACGACTATTCTCTAATCTGAGGAGTTCTAATAAAAAATAATCAAAAGTTTTAATTCTATTACAAATAATAAAAATATATCTCGGTATATTTCAATACGTTTGCTTTCTGAATGATGATCAACGATTGTATACACTCAACTTCAAACTGTTAAATCTCGTCTGTATCATCGTTCAACAAGAATGCAAAAAACGTTTATGTTGCGCCAACAAAGACGTGACATGGAACTTCCTTTGATGCATGTGGATCCCGCATTCCGTATGCATCCTATTGTCGGAAGGAAGGAAGGAGCGCGCACTCCCTTTTCCTCTAACTTTTCCAATATTCTCGAGTCTTTCTACTCTCTGTAAAATTACCTTTACCTCTGCCTGCACCTCGTACCCTATGTACGAGGGGTGTGTGCACGCCGGTAATGATTTCACCCTCGCTCTCGTTCCCATCGGCAACTCTGCGCGCCCGTATAGCAACTACCAGCGACTTACACGACATAAGATCGTAAAAAAAGGGAAGGAATATGGAAGCATACCCCTCCGCTACTAAAGTGAAGGGTAGCTGCCGCTGTTGCCCCGTTTTCCGGGGGCGCCACTAAACGCTCGCTGTTTGAGCTTTTATGGGGTTCCGACGATGAAAAATTTGAGTAACAAGTTTCGCTGATGCAGTGTGTTGTGTACTGCATTATCTGCGTTCTAGGAAATAGCCAATTTGTAATGAAACATTACGTCTGCTATGTTATCCCCTGTGATTTTAGCTGCCATAAATATTACAGCTTTTTAATGGAACATTAATGCATAGATGACATTTTCCTATACTTTTCCTATATTAAATATCACAAATACGATAGCTAAGTTTTACATAAAAAGAAAATATATTATACTTTCTTTTTTGGGAATTAACCGGAATGTTCACCTCGTCCTTCACTTGGTTCGCCTAATATTGTTTACTCGTCTCCTCTATCGGTTAAGTAACGGTGCACTCGGAAAAATCCATTTATCATAATAGCGTTCCGATTCAACCCGAGGACCGTCATTATCCTCGCCAAAAGGTGTCGAACTTAGGGGAAAGATGAGAAAAAAACCCGGAAAGAACGTTACTCCGGAATAGAAAAAGAGAGAAAGAAGCTGTTAAAAAGAGGGCGACAGAGATGACGGAAAGAGCCACCCTCTTTCCGAAGCAGACTGCCCGTGGATCATGAGAGGGATTTGTCATCCGGATGTGACGTCCGCGAAAAAGCATCCCACCTAACACCGATCCCCCTTCGCCTACCGTGTATCCGCGTAAACACTTCCACACGCTATTAACTGAAGCATTTCAATTTGAAATCGCAGTAACTGCCTGAGCGCATTGAAACGCGAATGGACGGGCGAGTTTAGCTCGTTCGTTATAAACGATGTCGGAAGTTTCGCCATACGCGAGAATAAAATTCACTGTGCAAGGCAGACGAGAGAATTTCTCGCGCACTGCCCAACATTTTGGGAAACAACCAGTTCATCAGAGAAGACACGCTATCATTGTTATGTAAATTAATTCAAGAGAAATTTAATGGATGTTGGAGAAGCCGTGCTCGATTTTAATCCTCGAGTTCCAGACGCGCTTGCCCAATCTGAGATTTATACAATACACATATAATATAGATACATACAATACAAATTCTATTAAGGGGGGAGCCTGCTTTAGAACGTTGAAAATAAGGTATAATTTTACGAATTTTTTTTGGAGAAACTATACAGCGGATCATTATAAAACTTTGATGCATTTATTAGTACATGTTTAAAGATAAAAAAAATTATTTTTTTATTTGAATATATCGCCTGTAGAGGTCGTCCTGGAGGCATCTTAGTGCAGCCGGCATTGTAAATTGGTGAGCATTCTCCTGCCTCCAAATTTCATCCAAACTGAAAAATTGAAATATTTTCTTGTTATTTATGAATTCCCATCGTCGATGAACCTTTAATATTCATAAAAACATTAAGTTAAACAATTATTTTTGCATGAAAAAGTTCAAAAACTTTGCCTAAAAATCGTACTTTTGTGTTCTAAGCTCCACCATTTTGGCACTTTTCAACTTTTTTCTTCTCTCTTTGGTTCATCGACGATGGGAATTCATAAATAACGAGAACATATTTCAATTTTTCAGTTTAGACGAAATTTGGAGGCAGGAGAATGTTCACCAATTTGCAATGCCGGCGACGCGGCTGTATTAAGATTTCTCCAGGACGACCTCTACAAGCGATATATTCAAATCAAAAAATAATTTTTTTTATCTTTAAACATGTACTAATAAATGCATCAAAGTTTTATAATGATCCACTGTATAGTTTCTCCAAAAACAATTCGTAAAATATACCTTATTTTCAGCGTTCTAAAGCAGGCTCCCCCCTTAATTATTGATCAACGGAAGCTTGCACTAGTCTGCAATCGATAGCAATCAGGAATAAAAGTCGACGTATGTGCCCTTAATCTTAGAAAGCGAAAGGGCAAAAAAATATCCGCCGTAATGAGTATCAGGGAGACCTCTGTAATTTCGTTCCTTCAGCTTCTGCTTCGTAATCATCTAGCCGCCGCCTTTTTGTTCCATTGTATTTTCCGGTCTCGAACTCACCCTTACTCGGACTACTGATTGATGAATTGGGTCGAGTATCACCTGCGGGAATTCGCCGTTACATTTTCGATGAACTACCCTTCGTATCACTCTAACTGGAACACACGTTTCTGGTTCCATGATACTCGAAAATGGCAGCTTTGCCCCGGGATTAGGAAGTGAATGATATAAGAATCCTACCAGCTTAATGATCTCGAAATTCACGTGCAGAATATCTTTTAAAAAAAGAATAAAATAAAATTATTAAGCAATGATTCTCTCTTGAATTCGATCGGTAAATCAACGTAGATTTCCAGTGATTTTTAAAAGTGACGTTTAAATGTCGGCAATATAAAAGTATCCGTTAATGGATGAAAATTAAAAACTTTTTACGAGGTCGAAATATTACAATTTTTCGTGGCAAAGTCATCTCGCAGAGGACCGCGTTTTTCCTCGGTCCCTCTGCACGAAACAAACGATATGTATAAAAGCTTTTTCGAAACTTTTCAGTTTGTGTCCCCTGGAAGATAATCAGTAATTCGAAAACATCTCTTGGGTGATATTAACCCGTTCAACCCTCCTTCTTTTCTTATCCCAGCTTTTTGTTCCTTGACTTTTCGGCGTAAATGTTTCGCCCCACGAGATTTTCAGCTCGTTCAGTCGCATCGAGAAGTGGCTCGCACTTTTTGATACATATTACTCTTTCCATACTTTCGTGTCTCTAAAGAGCGAGTTAAAGTTTTGCGTGTTCCTATTAATCTTCCAGAACCGCAACTACTTTTGCACAAGCCTTGTAATTTTTTTGCACGAATCCTCTATGTTACCGCAACTTTTCAGTTTTAATTCTCCATCGCAGTCAAGAGCCATTATTTCTCGTTTTTCGATGTTTCTTGTTTCTCGATAGCTAGAATACAAAGGACATCTGGTAAAGAAGTTGGGAAAGTCCATCAAGCGACTTCTATTTAGAAGTTCATCCGTCAAACGGTCGAGGCTATACACTATGTGGCCTTAAAACGCGACCTGTCTAGGTCAACCAGTCTTTCTCGGCCAGACGTTTTCACATGGAAAAAGCAATGGCAGCAACAAATTACTCGTCATCATTTGCATTACTTTTATGCATCCTACGTACAAAAATAAAAAAATCCGTTAAAGCTTCTTGTTATAAAGACTGACATTACGCTAATATGAGGAAAGCTGTAAAACCTGACCTGCTGCGAGCGTGAGCAGTATACTTTGCTTAGAAAAATTCATTCTTTGAAAAGATGCAAGTTAATATAAAATATTATGCACTATTAAAATATTACATCTGGATAATTCATTAACGAGAGAAGGTATTGCCTAAAGCAATGCACGATGAAGATTAGACTCACACTAGATATGTCGTATAAAGTTTTTAATAAAAAATGTTAAGGAAATATACTGCGCTCAAATTATTACAAATTATTATTAACTGAATGATACAAAAAATTGAAATTCTTGTTATTATTCTTCTCTTTCTCAATTGTCGATTCTTAATTAAGTAATTACATGTCATCAAGATGTATATTATTACAGCATAAGTCAATTTAATTCCGCAGTTGATTGCAGTCGTGACAGACAGCGATTAAGACAAAGAAAGACGTAAATAAACTTCTCATAGTCATTAGTTCGTCGCCTCCGCAAATTGAGGCTTCTTTCCTCAAACTTCCATAAAATTCTAGCTACTTGCATAGAAGAAAACCGTCCTCTCTGTCTTTCTGGTGTCAGTCTCGAAAAGTGACGAGTGACGAGTGATGGATGAAAGATGGAGATTAAGAGAGGAAGCTGGGACACGAAAGGTGGCCCCGATTTGCATCGAGAAATTCTTGAGAACGTTACTTCACGGGAAGCCTCAACGAATTTCCTCTCCTCAGTCCCCCTTCTTTTCCGATGATGACTCGATTAGGTAGATACGAGATTCTTACTGTGCTTAATGATATTCTTGATATTCTCATTGAGATTTTAACATCTAGAATATTAAAATTGCAAACATCTTAATGTTTTAAACAGATTTTCAAGCTCATATTCTTTAATTGCAATTAGTATAATTGCAAAAGATATAAATTATAAAACCATTTGCAATAATAAGATAATAACTTTAACTTAATTTAAGCTTTTAATTAAATTTTAATAATAATCCGATCTATAAGAATTAAATAATGACTGATTCCTCTAATGTTCTTTTTCCAATGAAAATCTGGTAAATGCAGAAATCTTCACAAAAGCGGAAGAGAAGTTTGACAATGCGAGATACGATTCCATCGAGCGTAACGCGTTCGGAGAATCGAATAATAATTGTTTAATCGTCCATGTTCCTGCAAACTTTACTAATAATTGAAGGTATGGAATTCTGTAAATTTTGCCTTTCGGATAAGAGGATTTTCGAACAGTAAAGGCATAGTAAATTAAATTGTAGACATTAAAAAATACATCATTAGTTCCACGTATTTTCTTATACACAAATCCAAAATTACAAATATGAGTTGTTTTGCGTTGAATAACATTTCACGTTCGAAATGAGAAATTCAATATAGGGAAGATTGAATACATCGATTTTTCAAGCTTGACTCACCCTTTCTACCTTGGCCTAAACTCCGCCTTCATAACGGAGCTGCTTATCATTACGCAACCTTGAGTCCAACTCGAAATTACCGTCGCGTGAACGAAAGCTCTCCTTGCTTCGACTTTCTCGTTGACTTCCTGCGAGCGCAATCGGCTGTGCAAGAGAAGGGTAGAGACGCTAGCAGAATAAAGAGGGAAGAGAACGAAACTTCGCCGATAGTAATTCGTGACTCGACTTGGCGCAAAGTTCGCGAGTGTCCCAATTAACCGTGCATGGTCGCCCGGGGTCCTGCCAAGTACCTCCGTTCGGCGACGACCCAGCGCTTCCATTCGGCGGAATAACGAAAATTTTCCCGAATGCCGTCGGACGCGTGAGAGCGTTTAGTGTACTTTAAAGGAAGAGAAATAGCGCCGGGAAAATGGAAGAAAGCGCGGAGAGCCCATTGCTGTGCGCCGGTCTCAATTCGGCTCTTAAGGGGTCACTTCCGGTCCTCGCGGAGGGAAACAAAGGAACACCGCGTGCTTTCTTGGTCTTTTTGCGCTGTTTTGTGTATGCAAGGCATGCGAGGCTCTCTCGTAGAGAAAATTCCAACAGAAAGGCGAATGAGAACTTACGGCAAATATTGCCCGTTCCTTCAGTCAATTTCTCTCACGAGTCAATTCGTTGTCGTACGAAAACGTAAAATCGTGAATCAGAAGTTTTAAATCTCTAAATTTAATTTTTAAATATAATATATATCGTATCGTACATGTTTTAATGTCGTTGATTTTAAGATTGTTGAGACTCAATATAATACGGTGATTACGCAATATTTAAAAACAACTTTTTTCCTATAAAAACATCGATTTTTGAAAAGAATTATTACTTGATATTCCTACTAAAAAGTTAAATGTAAAAACAGTAACAATCGACTTTTCAAAACTAGAAAACATCTGAAGCTATTCATGGCAAACCGCGGAGTTGCACGCAACTCGCTTTCCTGATAAGTTAGGAATATTCCGGCGGACGGTCATTTTGTCGGATGGCGAGCCTATGTCGCACCATAAATAATCGCGAGAGGACATTATCGCGGGGCAGCGCAAAGGGAGAGTGTACGGACAGGGGTACGGATTTATCATGCGGCTCTTCTTGTAAGCTTTCGCGCGGGTCGAGGTCACTGTCATATTTTACCGAGAGAAGCCGGAATCTTTTGTCTTCATAATATTTATCCTGCCGCGCGCGAATGCCGAGAGTAATGGACCGCTGGTCCCCGGAGAAACGAACGAGATCGGAACTAAAACCACCTCTCTATCGTGAGTGAGCTTAAGGCATACAGACGATGCTGGGGATGGGTATCACGATAAATTGCAACGGAACGGGAAGATTGTCCGATTCGCGCAAACATAGGTACACCACCGGGGTGAGAAAGGAAAAAGGATAAAAAACGTACAAAAAGTGGAGGAGAATGCAAAGGGGTGTTATTTGCTCACAATAAAAAGCAACGTTTATTTTGTTGCATGGCTTGGGGGAAAGCACATGAATTCGGACAAGAATTGATTATATTAAATCATCTAAAATGTTTCTACCTTTTTTCAATTGCCCCCCCCCCCCCCTAAATATGTATGTACCGTAATATGGCTTGAAAATCTTTAACGTGCTGTAATTAATTAATTTATTATATAATTTATTATATCATATAATAATTATATCGATATACATTGTATCATACATATACATATATGTTTTACTATTTTAGATTATATATAATTAATTATAATTCATTAAATTATATGTAATTAATTAATTATAATTCATAAATTAATCTTTTATAATTAAGTTTTGGTTTCATAAATTCCACATTGAAAATTTATTTCTTCCCATAGCGTACAAATTTTAACCTCGACATTTAGAACAATTGTTTGTCCGGTAAAGTAACCTCATTCATCATGTTCACACTCGCGTGCTTCTCGCTTTCCAAAGTAATAAAAACTCCAATGTCCTGAGCGCCCAGAGACATGATTTAGCTGATGCTGCCACGATTATCAAAGACATACGCTGACGTGTGTACGATTATGACCATGATTGCTGGAAGATCGATGTAAATCTTTTTAGGTATCATTAAGCTGTTATCTGTTAACACATGGCCAAACGCATGAAGGATATTGAAGGGATCTCTTTGTCGCGAGAGGGATGGTCAGTAAATCGGTCAATAGCTTTATTCTCGCACCCTCATCTTTTTCAGAACATCCTTCGTCAGGTACAGATAACGCCAACGAGTGATTCGGGCCATTTCCCGATTAGAACCATGGCAATCATTCCTACATTTTTCATGGAACCGAGACATTAAAAACCTTCTCTGGATTAATCAGAAAACATCCTGGCTTGAATTAATTCAAGCTCAAATTAATTCGAGATTACATACATTACGCTAACTACAATTTGACTTTAAAACAATCTTTCGAAATTTTCCTTTAACATCTCCATAGAATTAGTATCCAAATTTGAACTTAGAGATTCTAATTAGGATAATATAATGTATGACAGAATGTATACGCACAGTGTGAAATCTGCGATAACGATGCAGAATAATCCGGAATCTCAGAAATCTACGGGTCTTTGAAAGGTCGCCACTTAATAGAAACCAAGAAAATAGCTTTAGAGGTTTCTTCGAGAAATCGCAGTATCTTTAATCGTGGATTCTCCCCTTCTGGTTCCAATCGACACCTCGGTGTCCGCCCCACCTATCCGATGCTGCGAATCCTGCTATTTCAATTCCCTTCATCTTGCTTTTATTCTGCTGCCACTAAATCACAAATGGTTTGATATCCACCCGCCGGCGCCGATAACCGCCGAAGATAGCAGCTGGTTGCCTCTACTTTCCACCAATTTCCTAATTTTCTTCTTTCCCCTGCTCGTCCTACCTCCATCTTGCTACAACCGGCCTTGCCCTCAGGAAAGCGTAGAATTTTTATTCCAGCGGCGAAAAGGGGCGAAAACTCATCCGCGTCATATTCGCCTACCCCCAGCGCTGCTATCTACATTGCAACTGCTCACTTCCTAGATAACGGTACCTACGCAAGGCGAAAAGACAAAAAAGCTACGAGAGACGCCGACGAAACTCATGATCGATGGGTTTTTTCTCCGCTTTCTATTTCCTCCCGCGCGTTATAGTACACTCTAGTCTAGCCCTTTTTCTCCGACGATGGCAACGTCACCTTTTCCTCTAGCCGCAGCATCCCCCTAACCACCCTTTCCCTTCGTCCCTTCCCAAGCTTCTACGTCGCGTACCGGCGTTGGGCTGACAGCGTCGCGCACGCTGGAAGTAACAGTCGCGTTGTCGTTTGTCACGCGACGTCACGACGCGCCAACGCAGCGTATCAGGGGGTGCGACGCCGCGCTCGGTTGATACGACGTACAGCGACGATAAATTCGCGGATTTCAGCACCCGCGAGATTTCATGTGCGTCCGAGCTGTCGGAAGTCTTCCCGAGTGACGAGTGGGCCACGGTCGCGACGTTTGAGAAGCGTCCCTTCATTGGTAAATCCTCTCGAGCATCTCGAAAATTCAGTTTACGTTTGTCACGTTAGCGGTAGTCGAAGGGGGAAAATCTCAAGATGGAATTACGCCGGCGGGTGTAGCCAATCGAGCGAATCATCACGCCATTTGAATTCGCCTTCACTTGCTGTTCGTCTCTCCCCTTGCCCGAAAAGGAACTCTACGACCGATTATTTTTTATCTTCCTGTCTACTTTTTATAAGAAATTCTAAAGATTAAAGGATTTTTTGATCAGCGGGATTAATGTGAGAAACTGATTATGGAGACATAAAAGAATGAATGTAATAACTGCCACAATAATGTAACATTATCATAAAGTGATCGGAGGTACCAATAGTTAATCATGATTGACATGATACTGGTTCAGCAACCATTGCAAATTTATTGCCACGTATATCAAAAACAATAACAATAGTTATTAAAACGAACCACTGTTAAATGAATCGTGCGTACATGTGTGTACCCGTATACTGCAGCTATTAAATATGTAATATTGTTACGCCCGAGGTTGTCCGTCACATTTACATTCACACATTTCCATATAGCGGCGCTCACGCATTCGCGCGATGAAATGAAGACATTCGAATAAACGGCGAACGAAACAAAACATTTAATAATTAATCCAGCGCGAAGCGCACACGGTAAACTATGACGCAAAATATGTGTATCGAAATACAATAATGCCGCCGATCTCGATACCTCGCAGGATCGAGGCCGATTGTATGTTCATCTGTTGTTGACTGATCGCGCCACAGGCATGATATTTCTCTTGTTTGATGTTACCTTCATAGAGCTGTATTGATTTTTACACGGTAAACTCTTGTCAGAGTCGAACTATCGATATGGCGGTGCAGTAATATCCGTGTTGCCTACATTTTTCCCCCATAAAAATATCGTAGTAGTTATATGTGCGCGCGCACTTACGATTCCATTCCCAAATCCGCAGTGAAAACGGTTGTAATGATTACGTATGATAACTATTGTAATTTTAATTTCGCAGGTTCGTTCTTTTACGGTTGTCAGATTAGCAGTTCGTTCATTGCGAGAGCACGGGAGCTCTGCTCATTTTCAATTCCGAAGGTGCATTACGCGCGACCTAAAAAGCAAGCCCTCTCGCCAACTCTCGCAGCGAAGTACATCGGCGCCGTTTCATTAGATATCATTATAATTGCACGAGGGAGTAATTATTGTTGTCCGCCGCGGCGGCGGCGACGGTGGCGGTAGCGGAGAACGAGTTGGGGCGAATGAAAAAAGGCCGTAATAAAAATTAATGTCCCCCCGGTGTGCAGTCGGGGATGAGGAGGCAAAGGCGGTAAAAGGAGCGAAACGGGGTTGGAAAAAAGGGAGGGAGAGAGAGAGTGCCCGGAATGCTATGTTGGCGGAACACACTCGATTCGGTCCCCCGGACTAAATAATGAGAAAAATTTTGGCGTGTACTCACACACTGAAGTGCACCGGAGTTGACCAAAACGACGCACGTGGGAGTGACTCGAAAATTTGTACAAGCATTGTAGTAAGCATCAAAAAAATTTATGCAATGTGACACGAACAATCCTTGCTATATTGAGATGCACAAAACAGGCATATTGTAGATTTATTATCTTTTTTATACAAAATTTTTATTAAGATTCGAATTAAATGCAGAGTAGAGAAAAGTTTCCAAGGGATAAAAATTATTTTCGTGAGGCTCTCTCTCCGTCGCGAAAGTTCCTCGGTTCCAGCAATGGCTTAAGTAAAAACAGATATCTCTCAAAGCACTTTGAAAATACTTTGAATTATGAAACACAAAGACAACTTTTCTTGTCCTTTCTTCTATAATTAATATACATATAAATGAAGTTTCTTCCATTGTCTTAGTTTGCATTATTAAAAGTCCTCCGACTCGAACATAACATTCGCGAGGATGTTTTCAGATCACAATGTAAATATATGAAGGTGCGCGAGCATATAAAAAAATGTCTGTGTTATTAAAGGCGTATTCATTGCGGAGTACTATTAGTAGTTAGAAAGCGCCTCGTATTTTTGCCGGTAAAACTGTTCCATGGGTGTCCGTAATTTACGATCCTCTACTTTCACTTAACTCACCCTCTCGCGAGGAACACTCTCATTGCGGTTTTACAGATGATAATATGTGGGGTGTGTCATAATACAAAAATACGAGCAGCAGCAACAGGACAATACACGCTATTTCAAATTAATGGCCGGCTGCTAATTAAACAATCACAAAAGTAACTTTATCCTTAATAATTTTATTAGAAGACCGTTATATCAAACCGACAACGTCGCATCTACTACATAATTTGCAAAAAGTGTATGTTTTTAACCTTGCTCACGGCAGCAGTAATAAAAGTATCAAGTTTGTGATTTGTAAGCCGTAAACAATATATTATCAACATATTAACAATATGTTATCCCATCCGAGATGGTAGAAGTTGCAGCGACTTTAGATTGCGCGATTTACGCGAGGAGGACGATGCAAACGCAGTTCTTGCATACTTCCTCGCACGGTCACACACAACGAGCGGCCGGCTCCAAAATAAATAGTACGGGAAACGCGGTGGGAAACCACGCGAATGGGAAAACTTTAGGGCCTTTTCCGATTGTTGGCAACGCTCGCGAGCGAACGGATAACGAGTCGGCTCTTTCCGACTTCGTTTGAGCGCGTTGCTCATTAAGCGGAAGCGATTACCGGCTCACGATTGCTGATTCCACACGAGAGCGCGAGTGGCCCTCAACTAAAGCCTGGGTTGGGGAGTCGGCCACTTACAATAATTGCCCGTGCAACTGATTGGCGCGAGCCATCCGTCAATTAGCGCCGTGTAATTTTGACCGCACGTTGAGTTTAATCAACTTCGTGCATTAGCCAGTCGACCGGCTTTCGAAATGCACGCCGTGCCACGGGGAAATTCCTGTCTGTGTACGCGCGTGTGTCCGATAATCCTCTCTTTATTATAACACACGCTGATCACGATGATCCTATTTTTCATTTTATTGCAATTTTCATGTCACGTATCGAGATAATTTGATAACCTGGAACAGCGTTTCCTGATAAAGGAATACATGACGTAAAACAATTTTAAGAATATTGAAAAAAACTATGTCAAAATTGTCTTAAAAACTGCAGCGGTTTCTCAAGCATTGTAATCAGATAACCAATGACAGTACAATATTGAATATATATTGGGTCGTCCGGAAAGTTCGTGCCGATTTTGAAGGAAAATTCAAAGGCAACATTTTTTTATGTCGATAAATATTTATTGACTTATGTATGCACCGTTTTGTTTCACAACCTTTGTCCATCTTTCACGCAACTGGAAGATTCCATTCTCCCAGAACTTCTTAGGTTTCTCGGCGAAAAACTCCTCAAGGTGGTTTTTTATGTCGATCAAAGAGTCGAAGTTCTTGCCGCTAAGAGAATTTTGCAAAGACCTAAATAAGTGAAAGTCTGAAGGTGCAATGTCTGATGAATACGGTGGGTGAGGTAGCACATCCCAGCCAAACTCCAACAATTTTTGTCGGGTAGTCAAAGAAACATGAGGTCTGGCATTGTCCTGATGGAACACGACGCCCTTCCTATTAGCTAATTCTGGACGTTTTTCCTGAATCGCTGTCTTTAATTCGTCCAGTTGCGAGCAGTACTTATCTGCATTTATCGTTTGGTTGTGTGGTAGGAGCTCATAATATAGGATTCCTTTCCAATCCCACCAGACACAGAGCATGCCTTTTTTTTTGGATGAAGGCCGGCTTTCGGAGTGGTTAATGCTGGTTTATTTCGCTTACCCCAGGATCTTTTTCGTTCTACATTGTTGTAAATGATCCATTTTTCGTCACCCGTCACTAATTGCTTCAAAAATGGTACGTTTTCGTTGCGCTTGTACAGCGAGTCGCAGATGGAAATGCGATCCATTAAATATTTTTCGGCCAAATTATGCGAAACCCATACATCATAGCGACTTACGTAACCAAGCTTCACTACATGATCGTGGACAGTGGTTTTTGATATTTTTAGTATCTCTGCTAATTCACGTGTCGTGTAGCGCGGGTTATTCTCGATCAGTGTCTTGATTTGGTCATCATCAGTAGTAGAGGGTCTGCCCGAGCGTTCTTGGTCTTTAAGGTTAAACTCACCAGCTCTAAACTTAGCGAACCACTTACGTACGGTTCTTTCAGCTAAAGCGCCTTCTCCGTAAACAGAACATATCGAATTTGTTGCTTGTGAGGCATTTTTGCCTTTCCGGTAATAGAAAAGCATCAAGTGTCTAAAATGTTCTTTGTTTTCTTCCATCTTGAAAAGAGTACAAAACTGACACGAATCAATTTATCTGAAACAACTTTTTTCCTAAAGATGCGTTGAAATGTCACCTTTAAGCATATGTATATAAATCGTATGTTTTCAATAACATTGATATATTCAGACATGTTCCAACGCCATCTATTAAAAATCGGCACGAACTTTCCGGACGACCCAATATTACAAAATATATATTCGAAAGCAAAACATAATCATTTTAAACTGTCAGCGGGACGAGTCATTTATCGATTTCAGTTGTTTTTCGGAATAAGTACGATATTGATTCAACAAAGTTATTCATACACAATTCCTTCGGTGATTAATTGTAAGATCAATTATAAGATCGATATCATACTTAGTAGAATTTATGGATTATATACATATTAATAGCATATTACATAATCTATGATTGCGAAAGATGACCATTAAAAATTTTATAACTTTGGCCAGCGAAATTTTCCGGCAAAAACGTTCCACATGCGCGCGCGCGCACTCGTGCTGCCTCGTCGATGTTGTATATGCAAAGGGTGGATCCGAAAGTTTTTCATTAATAAAAAATTCGTGCTTCCGGAACTTCAAAAGCTTTTTAATTCTTTAGAGTCGTCTTAATTCACTCCACTGGATTAAATGGCTAAAGTAGTCAGTGTATCATGAGCGAAAAAGAAAAATTGCACAGAGTATATAATGTAAAGATAACGTAACAAAAATTGTTAGAATGCTGTTGCAATATCGAGCAATATGCAATAATGTTTTGATTTCTTCGAACCAACAACTTAAAATTGGACATGTTCACAATTTCTAATATTTTTATTTCTGATCTGCAACCATATAGTCCTCTGAAGAGCTATTTAATTAACGGAAATTAAAGTAATTAATAAAATACTATCAAGAAAATTACATCCGCAGAGGAGAAAAATGGATACGTGGAATTCTATGCGATCAGTCTATCAACTTAACCGTTGATCGCATTTCTGGAGTTAACACGGGAGTTAACACGAACGCACCATACGAAGAAGCAATCAGTCAGGATAACTAGATAGGCGATAACTTTAAACAAGATATATAGGTCGCTGGCTGTTGGTGGTGAAGAAACAGGCCAGCATGAGATAGCACAGCAGAAAAGGAGGCAAAGGGGAAAGGTGGAAAAGGGAGTAGTGAAAAAGTGCAGAAAAAGTTCGCGCCGCTCCAGTCCCATTTCCTTTCCATTTGTATTTATGGCCTCGTTATTCGTAACTCTCGAGCTATGCCATGTTGAAAATTGGCAGGAAGAACGATTATCGGATGCGTAGGTATATTACTTACGCGATCATCCGCCATTTTTCTCGCTCACGCGTCTTGACTTCCGTAAATCAGTTTCGGTAAAACTGATGAAAAAAATTGACACAAGTTTCGGATATCGTAGAATTCAACGTTTTCATTAAAAAAGTTAAATAACTTTTGTTACAATCCATTAACTTATACATGTAATCTATTTTATAAAAAAAATTACAAATTTCACGTAAAATCTAATGTCATATAAATATTGTATACTGACTTAAAAGATCTTCAGGGATGAGAAGCATAAGTCGCTAGATGTCACAATTTATTTAATGACGTAATACTCACGTCAAATGTTAATGCTAATTCCAGGCCAGTCGCGCGGCGGAATTTAATCGTGTAACTTTGATCGATATAGCCATGTGCCACGTGCTGTTTTGCGGAACAATTTCCCAACTAAGCGATTACAGCGAAGTTGGAAGCCTCGACTATTCAATTATACAGATCGCTTATATGTAGAAATAGCTTTGCTACTCGTCGCGGTACAGCCTTCAAAGTGACGGTGATCAGGCTTCAAAGTGACGTTGATCAAAGGCCAGGATCAATTTGTTACACGAGCACGACGCGATTACTTACGACTTTGCGAATCCTAGCTTGGGTTATCCTTTAGCGGAGGATACAGTAGAAGATAGACATACTTCAATATTTCCTGTTGTAAAGATTAAAATATCAGCGTAACCTAAGACATTCTGATGATCCAAGCGCACATTACGAGTTTATAAAAAGATTAAGAAACTTCAGTATTCTTACTCTTTAATCCCCCTCAAGCTTAAAATGCTCTTTTAAAATTTAAATATAAAAAATTCTACATAAGAAAATCCCTCAAATTTGATTATTTTAAATACTTTAATCCAAGATATGAAATAATAAAAGTTTCATCTCCAAATATTCTTTAATTAGTAAATTTTAATTAAAAGTAGTGGAGAATAATATGATCCTATTTTGGAGAATAATATGATCCCTAATAATTTGCACGCAACACGGATTACGAATTATGTGTCTCATTTGACAAAGTGTCAACAATATTTGTTAAGTTGGAAAGGATCAGTGCGCTTCCGCGCCACAAAATTGCAGTTTGAAAATGGGGGTGATGAATCTCTCTAGTTCCCGGAAACCAGCTGGATTCCAGCACTTTCCAACTGAGCTTATGCGATTATTATGCGCTGCCTGTGCCTCCTTCTTCTCGGTTGGTAAGATAGCAGCGGTTGGGGAAGAGGAAACGCCTCACGCGCGGCGATCAGCATTGCCTCAAATTGAATCCTTCGCTCTCAGGGGCGAACGATCCGCAGGAGAGATGGTGCAATATCCACGAACTGCATATCTACATTTTGAAGGCGGCGCAAAAATTTAGTGCGCCCCATTGAGTGAAGGATCTGAAATCTAAAGACTCTAGAGCATGCAAAAACATAAACAATACGAGAATTTGGAACTCCTTACTACTCGAAATGTATGTAAAAGAAATGTAAAATCGCACCCTATCTAGAAGTTAAGAATTAAAGCACATATGTATGCGTTATAATATTTAAGCAACTTGTGGATTTAGCATGCACAACTTTTCCTTAAATGATGCAAGTCCCAATGACATCTCTTTCAATATGCTTGTTAAAGGTCAGAGACTCATTGGACGCTAATGGATTAAGACAATTACCTTTCCAGTTCTAATTATTATGTCTAATGAGATTCGCAAGTGCACTATGGCTATCAGAATATATATGTAACATTTGAGGCGGATTTCCTCACGTCTGATTTATCGGGCGTTAATGGGTTAAGAAGACAACTCCGGTTCGATGAGCCATCACGGTGACGGCACGGTGATGGCCCGGTGGGTCAATTGGATTGCAGCAACTTTGGTCTGAGGTAGCTAGAGAAGAGAGAAAGAAAGAGGAGGAGGGAGAGAGACAGGAGGAAGAGAAGGAATAGGAAGAGGGGAGAGAGAGGAGAGGAGAGACGAAAGTCTCGGATCGCGAAAACGTCGAATTAACGACATTATACTCCCTAACCCCAGTAATGGCTGTAAGAAGGTTAGCTCGTCTTTTCCTCCCTTCCCTCGTACAAGGTCTTCGTCTCCTCTTTCTCCGTCCCCTTTCAGAAAATCGCAGAAGCTCCTCGTGACGCTTCTCTCTCTTCTTTTTCTTCTCCGTCTTCGCCGTCTCTCTCCTCTTCTCTTTAGTCCTCTAACGAGAGAACTTTAAGAGCTTCAAGGGCCGGCTTTCCCCTCCCCCCTTCCTGCCACACATTCTCTGCCTTCGACACTTCCATTTCCTACAGACGAAGGACCTCCGTCGTCCGCTGATCCTGAGATCCTTATCAGCTGCCCCGAGTAATTAACTTTCTAGGATATAAAGATCACGAGATGAGATCAGATTTGTGGCCCAGTACATCGCAGTTTCGCTTGTTGCAGAGACGAGACGAGTTATCGAATCTTTTCAATTTCTTCTGTATGAACAGCTCTATAATAACACGTAACGCGTTCCATGTAACGTAAATAACATGACATCCAAGAAAAATGGATTCTTTTTTTCGACTTATTTTTTCTCTGTTACTCATACATCCATTCTATTATTCTTGATTAAATGGATCTATTTTCTATTGCTTTATTCTACCATATTCGAAAGGGTTTACACACTGACTAATTAATTGGACATTACTGTCACACTATATCGAATATGATCGAAGATATCGGAAGACCGGTAACTGCAAGGGCGTCGGTAGAGCTGTTTAATATTTTACGGCAGTCGTAATTTCCGCGGATCGATATCGCTCGGCGCTTTACGCCTGATACACATTTTCATCTCTAAATTTTCGCGCTCATTCCGGAAAGTTGACGCAAATCGTGTATAAAACGACCGGACCGATATAAAATACATATGTTTACGATCACGAATATACGAGGTAGTTTTAAAACATAGGCGATAGCAATACACGAAATTTACTAGAAATTTACTAACGGCGGAAATAATACATCATTTCATTCCTTTGTTATCTTAATGCACTTCAAATGCAGTGCACCATATTTGTGCCAAGTTGTTTACGAAGAAGAAAAAATCATTTTTTTATATAAAAAGACCGAATGCAGTTCAAGGTGGAAAAGGGGACACAAAGGTCGCTTTCATTTTACCAAGTACTAGAAGAAGAAGAAGAAGTCTGTCATGCTCTGAACCCCTTCTTATCTCCTCTTAAAAGTCCCGTGAGAATCCGCGAACATGGATCGTTCTTGAAATAGTTCGAACTTTCCGGTTGAGCCAAACTATCGAAAAACTCGTCTACGTGTTCCAGAGAGCCCTTTGGTCAATTAATCAGAGCCCTCCGGCTGATTCGTCGTCGCTAATTAGCACGTCCAACGAGCAGCTCCGATGGAATTCGCCTCCGGAGGATTCCGGGAACAGACACTTGTCATTGTGAGAGTCTCGAAATATGCGTATACACAATGTGCGTTTAATATCGCACAAAATTTATGATTATCCGTCAATTATCAGCGTTTCACCGAATTCTGCACTTTTTCGAGTGCATAAATGATAAAATATTCATAATTTATAAATGAATTTAACAAACTCATTCATAAATTAATAACGGAAATATAACGAGAACAGTGAAACGCTTAGGAGAAAACTCGTGTTCGCGACACATGCAATACTCTTCGATCCCGATCGTTCTTACGCGTTATTTAACGAATCAGCTAACCGGTGTGTCTGTGTAAACAGCAATCGGGCGCGCGCGCCCAAACGCGTCCCGCTAAATGGAAATGCAATGCTTCATAGGAAACAGCAACGAAAGATTGTAAATCCACCACTGCGCGCAATTTGTCGACCCCTCGATCGCTCGTTTTCCGTCTCTCTCGTGTTCCCCATCCCTCTTGCCCCTTCAGCGTACAACGGGGGCGTTCACTTAACCGTACTCGGACACAAACACGGGCACAAATATTTCGTTGCCGATTTAACTCCGCATGCATGACCAACCGTGAATTTTTCCGCACTCCCTTCCATTTCCCCGTCCATTTCTTTCCCATCTTTCCCCTCCTCCGTCCCGACCTCAACCCCGCTCTACTCTTTCGACCGGCATTCGAAAAAAGCTTTTACGAGTCAACCCATTCGCGAGAGCGACCGCAACCACAGTCACGATCATTCCTACCGAAAGATACTATCATATTCACTATCGAAGTATCGATACCATCCTCTTGTTCCGATACTGTCATACCGCGACATCAGTTTTATGCTTCGGAATTATCGGTGGTAAAAAGCATCGATAATATTAATATATAATCTCTGAATTAGTATATTATTTGAATTATTGCATCTATATTTATGTACAAGAGAGTACTTGTCTATGAAGAGCAATGTTAGGTTCCCCGTAATTCTGCTTAATCGATTTCCGCTCGCGTCAATGTGTATGAAATAGGTGTAAATGATAAGTGCTGTTTATCAATGCGCATGTTCAATAATACGTCCCTAATGGGAAGCATTTCATACCATCGAAATAAAAGCCGCCCCCGAGACCATCATGATTATTACAAAATGGTCCGCGAGAATCTATCCTATTTGATGATACAGCAGGCAACCATATTGATCACATCCGTTTTTCCCTTCCTTTCGTGCTTTTCTCGCATAAGAGGGAACTAATGGAGATCGACTCCTGGGATTACGATTCTGATCGGATCGAACGGCGGAAGGGTAACGAGTCGAGGGGTGAGTACCAGCATTTTCGGCTTCTTGATAGCTCCACTTCATCGGCGAAAAAACGAGAAGGCCGGAAAGACAAGAGTTGATAAATAGATAAACAGAGAGCTGCGAAATCGCTGTTTTGGCACTCGTCCAATCGGCGTGCATTAACGTCCGCGAGATCGAAGGGCTCATTTCTTATAGAGCACCCTTCTTAAGCACCGCTTACCACTTGCCCTCGATCCTCTCTCTCATGCCAGAAGTGCAGTTATTTACAACACTTCGACAGCATCGTATTATTTATCAGATATACTACGCTTGGTCAAAAGGCGAGAAATTTGTGTTCATGAAAAAATGTGCCGAAATAGATTTTAATTTTTAATCGATCAAGTCGTCTCAATAAATCCCTCCCCAACCGCCGTAATTAATTAATGGACGTAATTCACTTTTATAATATTATTCATCGTGGCGGTAAAGTCGAACTTCCGCCTATTTTGTAATTCGTTTAGGTAAGCTTATAGTCCTAACGCGTGTGTAGGAGGCAGTAGTGAATGAAAAGCTAGTGCTGCATTATAAATGGGAATGAATTATGTCGCCCCTCGGAAGGGCGAAGGGCGGGAGTAGGCAGAGGGTTGAATTATTGCCGAGCAATGCCGGGCCGCCTCTACCGGATTTAAATTGCTGCTTCATTCGTTTTGTTAATTTTTCACTTTACATTGTTACCTCTCTGAATTTTTTCTTTTGTCTCCTTCTAGCCTCTCGATGTATCCGCGTCACGCAACGTGAAACAGATTGATCATGCGATCATATGTTTCCCAAATAGCCTTGCGATTTTCCAAGTTGTTAGATTGCATCAGCAATAAAAGAAAATTTACGATATTTGCAAACTAAGAAATTTGATACACAATATTAGAAAAATGAACAACTCTGGATAAATGACAATGCACGTTTCATGAAATTGGAGCATTATTATCTCCGTTATGAATCGAAAAATTAGTTTTCAAGTGTTTCATTAATCCTTGATAAAGAATTTAATATTACTTACTTTACTGAATTACTTTAGCTTCCATATATATATATATATATATTTTTCATCGAGCCTGGTTAATGGCAACATATTGACGATCAAAGACTGCTATGTATTATAAAATATCGGAAAAAGAGAACGGCGAGACTGTTAGAACTGCTGAGATCATCTGCAGATGTTCCCGATCGCGAAATAAAAGAGAATCAAGAAGAAAACGAAGGTAGGAAGGAGAATTCAATTAAAGCGTCCTAATAGATGTGCTCTTATGACTTTATCGATTTAATTGCTGCTCTCACGCTTCGATTGCGTGGATGAGAATCGATTCATTCTAAAATAGAATCGGACGTTCGTTACTTCCGTACTTCACTTAGTCCGACGCCGAAAATACAACACGATAGCTGATCGGAAAGTCGTTATCGGAAATACTCGAG
This sequence comes from Ooceraea biroi, assembly GCF_003672135.1. Lineage (NCBI taxonomy): Eukaryota > Metazoa > Arthropoda > Insecta > Hymenoptera > Formicidae > Ooceraea > Ooceraea biroi. Next base: position 9,659,874 of record NC_039512.1, read on the forward strand.
CAAAATCCAACACGGATGTACGCGTATATCGCATTGTTCACTGTTGCTCGCCCGTCTCGAGGATATGTTCGAGGTTCTTGTATCCTGTAGTCACCGCTCGGACGATGTGCACCAGTTTGACTATCTTCCTGTGATGTGCAGCAGATATAACAACCATCGATGCAGATTAGTTTGCGCAACTATCCGGCAAACCTGCTCTATTCTGTAACCAGCATATTTGTTCGCTTTCGGTAACCAAGCATGATGGTCAAGGAAAATAAGCTTTGATTTGAGCGTAGCGTTTATAATGCCGCTCGCAGGTTATTGCGAGAAAGGAAAAGCAAGAGAGAGAGAGAGAAAGATTGTATTCGCGGATCGTAATAAAGTTTACTTCGGGCGAAATCGAGCACACGATTTATTTTTCGCCGACGCACGCCCTTTAACCGATGCATCTCCCGATCCAGAAGAAGACGGTAATCGGAAATCACCGGAACAACGTGATTAGTCCATCCGACACACACCGCAAGAGCTACGGTCGGGGGAGATACGATAAAAAATCGACACACGTGACTCGAAAGGATGGTAGCGCGGTTGGTTTTAACTCCACTTGGAGAACGGTCATTTCACACCGACTTAAGTTTTATTGAAAAAAAGACGAGCGTCGCTGAAGTAATTTTCACACGGATTAGTCTCCCGTAACTTCCGAATGACCGCGTTAGTCATAGATTTTATAATGAGTTTGGAAGGCGTGGTCCGGTAAAACTTTCACGTCCGCTCGGTAGCTTCTCTTCCACGTAACAAAGACTTAACGAAAAAAAAGATTATACAATTATGTGCTGCTGAAAATTCAAAAATTTCCTGCTGCCTTCGTTGAGCGAAAAGAAATCTTCCAGGCGGTAAGAAGTTTGCCATAATGATTATTATTGAAATTGATGTACTACACGCGGACACTATTATGGTTCAATTACGAAAGTCTAACGCTATTATACAAACTCGACTGAGCGATGCTATTTTTTTGCAAATACGTGCATGTGTTCATACGTGCAGCACGTTTCCATTTGATCATATCCGTTACAACGTTATGCATTCATGGACTTGTTGACGTCGAACTCATTGACTTGTCGACTATTCAATTTTAATTCAATCCTAACACGCTGTTTGTCTTGCTTTCTGGTCGTTAACCGTGTGCACAAATTTGATCGATTCTTGTGCAAAAAAAGATATCGAATCCGAAAACGGAAGAAGGGCGTAAAATGAAAAATTTTTAAAACTGAGAGCAAAGCGTAACTATTCAATTTTGATGGCGCTCACTCAGTTTGCCAGCTTTGCGGAAACAATTCTTCGTGCTGTTTTATATACAATTCTCATTTACATCAAATCCAGATTTTTCTTTAAAAAGTTCGATAAAATGCTTAACTTTACGATGTTTAACACTTATATTTTAGTGCTCACATTTCCAAATATATCAATCTTGGAAATCTGTAAATTGTGCAATAAAAATATTCTACAAAGAAGAGAAAAAATTATTAATGTAAGTTACGATACATGTAAAATTCGAATATACAGCCAAACGAATCCACACTTTTAAGACGCCCAGTATTGTTCCAGTTATTTCGGATCTCGATTAATTTCCCGATCGAGATTAATAGCGAAAACAGCGAGGACTTCCGTAAAATTCACCTCGAGGAACTCTCGGCGGGAGCAAAGAAAGACTTATTGGCTTGAGAGAGGCGTAAAGGAAGTACAAAAACGCGACCCACAAAGAGTTACACGCTCGAGCTAAGGAAGGAAGAATGAGAAGGAAGGGGGAGTAAGAGAAACGGACTGGAAAAAGTGGCTGGGAAAGGAGAGAGCGGATTGGAAAACGGGTAAAGTCGCCGGTAAAATGTCGGTAATGCTCGAGATACGGGTATTAATTAGCGTGCACAAGTTTACAGGCTACGAAAGGCGGATTCGAGACGTGGCAGGGGAAGACTGTGGTGGAAGCAGAAAAGCTGTGCTCGCGAGGAATAATAAACCGCTGCTGAAAAGATAATGCCGGTGTGGGTGTCCACAAGAGACTGCCTTCATTAGCTAGTCTGTGCATCCTACTGTCCCACATAACGTTCGACATCACTGCTTTAACAATCCGACCTACGTTGCTATGCGTGTGTAACTGCGCTGCATTAAGCACTAGTCACTACTGATCACGTCTTTCGAATAATTCAATATCAGTTACACAGAGAGACATAGCATCTTTATCGGTTCTTCATCGAGCGAGGCAGCATGTTTACTTCACTTGCAAATTGTCATGCGAAAAACGTATCCAATTTATTAACAGCACATAGTTAATTAATTTTTCATAGCCTTAATTGGATTTTTTATTTTGACTCTTCGTATATACTTTTTTTAATGTACACATATGAAAATTATTTTTAATGTTAGAAAAATATCGAATCCTTTCGTATGTAGTTACGTCGACGAATCCGGGATTTTCCACGATGAAAATAAACACTCCGCACGCGCAGAATTATGATAGAAATAATCTAAAAATAATCTAACCGAAAAATTCCCACCGCCAGAATACAATCATGATATCCTTTTTTGCGACCGCCGCATCCTCACTAATATCATGCGACGGTTTTTACACGCGTTTCGTCGCGCGATAAAAAAGAGAAAATGCGCAGGTATCTCCGATCATTCGCGTTGCTGCTGTCGCTCTGAATCCGCGGAAAGACACGTACCATCTGAACGACAGCAAAACGCGATGCGAGTTGTTACAGAAGATAAAAGCACGCGCTCCGCGTGCGATTTCACCAACGATTTGGAAGGCGTACAGCGGCGATAAAGGGCTAGGCAAAATGCGGGAAGTAAGAGAATGGGAAAGAGAGTGGCAAAGGAGGAGGAAGGGAGCAGACCAAACAGCTGCTATCCCTCCATGGGGATGCGGACCGCATTTAAGGTCTTTTATTTCAAACGCGACGACCGCGGGTGGAAAACAAAAGGCATGGGATGGCAGATCAAAGAGTCGAGAGAAGACTCCACTCGGCATGCCAAGGATCTCTTTATCCCCCTTCATCTTTTCCTCGCTTTTCCATTTCTCTCTCCTCCTCTTTCTCACGCTTTCCCCTTGACAGAAATGTCCATCTCAGTCGCCCCCTTTATCTGTGTCACTTCCGAAATTTCCTCTAAGTGCTGTTCCTCGTTTGCAATCGTTCGAAGTTGCGTCCGACTTTCGACATTTTGCGGGAAAAACATCTGTTCCAGAGGAAAAAAGGAAAGATAAAAAATATGTAATACACATATATGTCACAACTTATACTATGATACTTGATTGCAATCATATATCAGTATTGGACATCATAAAAAGTTGGGACTGGCCGAAATCCGTTCGGCATTCCTCATATTTTACATGTTTATTTCCTGACTCATTAATATTTGCATGTTTACAACTGCGCTGGAATTCCAACTGGCATTCCTACAATCCCGTGGAACAGTAGGAATTCCTATATTTTTACATGTATTATATCCTACATATTCTATAGTCGGTTTTAACGCACAGGAATTGACACGACAATTTAACAACGTGGGCAACACGAAACACGACTGCAGGCAAGATTGCGAAAATAGATTTCGCCTTCGCGGCCTAAGCGCCGCTATTAACTTATGCACAAGGTTTCGAAAGCGGAGCGGGTATGAATTCTTCATAGCGACCCACCTGTCGTTCTTCTTTCGTTTCAAGTCCGTGTGCGTGGGATCCCAAGGCATGAAAGCACCACTTACGTCCTGTTGAATGATGCATCGGTCAATCAATCGGTCGTGCTACTTATATATGCACCTCCGTTTGCGGCTAGAGCGACTCTGCATACGAACAAAAACTCCCATCCGGATAGAGCCGTCACGCGGTTATGCAGTAACGGGGTTATCGATTTCGTGGCATCGCGATGGCACGCGACCCTTATTTTAATGGGGGGAGAAGCGTACGGTCACCCAGGGTAAAAGTAGCCGCAAAATTCAGCAATTAAACTTTAGATCCTTGGTAATAGAATTACGCCGTCACCAACGAGACGCTCGCGTCCGACCTGTCATAAAATGCATTCAATTATTGGATTTTGTCGTGTTGCGTCATGGCAACTGCATTTTGCTCGCATATCTGCAGCGCCCGTCATCGGTTTCGTGTTAATTAAATCAACTGATTAATTAATTCATTACGTAAAGGCCGACGCTGCTAACAGCGGACGTGATAACAAATATTATTATCCGTTCAATGCATTCGGGATAGTACTTGTGTCACAGCTTTAACAGATTTAATCCTTCACAACTCCTGGAAAGTCAAAATATTTTATTTCTTAAACAAAAGAAATACACTAACAAGTAAACCTACGGAAGTGTCACTCTCCGATTTTTCTGAAATTTGGATATGTTATAATACATGAAAAACTAAGGGACACGTATTTTTTTTTAGCGGCGGAAAAACATATTTAGGGTGTGAAACGACCCCCCCAAAATGGGGGGTAAAATGGAAAAATTGCGATATCTTTGGGACCAGTGAAGCGATTTTAATGATTTTTGGTATGAAAGTATCTTTCGATAGAAGAAGAAAATCGGCCTAGGTATGTTGGAAGGGGAGTGAAAATTAGGGGGTGAACTACCCCTAAAGTGACCAATTTCTTGCTGCAAAAAATCAGTTTTGATCTGATCGAAGTAAAATCTATTAAAACTTCAAGAGGAAAGCTAATTAAGGAACACGTATTTTTTTGTTTTGTTTTATATAAATATTCAGGGGGTAAACAATCCCTAAATTGCCGCGTTCGTTTGGCATTGCGCATGAAACACCTTGTGAAACTATATTTTTTAACTGTTCGATCTTTTTAATATATTGGTTTTTTAAGTCGCTGAATCCGAATCTGAAATCAGATTTTCAAAATTCAATATGGCGGACGAAAACTCGAAAAATTACTTGAATAGACAGTAACTCGACATGCGACTTTCAAAATACAATAAAATCAACTTTTGACATTTATTGTTAGTTATGTGAAGTGAATTAAACATGTTAAAAATATTAATCGTTTATAACAAAATTGTTTAAACAATGTAGCTAAAAAATGAAATGAAAAATGATTAGAGTGAGTCCCCTTGCCTCTCACTATTTTCTGTAAGGGGACTACAATACAACTAAGGGATACAACTAAGTATCGAAGAATGCTGTAAGAACTTGAGTTTTAAGAAATTTAAGGAATAGATAAATTTAAAAAATCGTAATTATAAGCTTCCTTACACACTTCGAAAGCATTGCTGGCATTAGCTGTACAGTTACACTCTATATCATCAGCATTTCTCCGAAAAATCATATGCATCACAAAATAAAGCAAAAGAAACTCTGTTCGATGAGACAGTACGTTTCTATCAACTATTATACATGAGTGAACGTTTGTCAGAGTTAGTTGTCGTAAGTCCATAGCTTAGACCGATAGCGCAAAGTCAACCTGGCCTTTGCCGAAACTTACATCCGCTCGCTTGATTACGACACAATTTCGTCGGACTATCCAAAGCTACTCCATGATCTTCCGAGCTTTGGTTCGCTTTTGAATTTCCGGATCCTCACGCTCTTAAGCGCTTTAAGCCCTACAGGGAACGACCTAACCGAAACCTTCGCTTAATCCTTCAACTGATCTGATAAGACAATATCATCGAGCTCATTAATAACATTAGTAATAAATGTTAACGTTCAGCATCTATAAATACTTTCTAAAAAGGTACGAAAAGATACGCAATCCAGTTGCTTTTTGAAGATATTCCGATTTTTTTTTAAACATTCACTATTATTCTAGTTTATCCTACTCTATGCCGGGTGTTTTCGTGCTAATTTAGACCATTGAATTTTCGGTTTCGCACCATTAACAAGCTAAGCTGCAAAATTGTTGGTTGTAGAGCATTCTCGAAAGCTGGCGGCAACGATGATGGAAGTAGGGATGGGATGGGAGTAGGAAACGAGCCTGCAACGTCGCTGAAGTTTGTTTTTCATCCCTCCAACCTGGCGGGAGTTCTCTAATTAAAGCGGGAGCGTTTGGCGTTCGGCAATTAAAAAGCGCGAACTTCAAGGGCCAATTGAAACGCGGGTCGATTTTACATCACCTGTCGCATGCAATCGTCAGAATGCAAGACAAGTTATGAATGCGACTGTCGCGACGCATCGAAATCGTTGTTTCCTCCTAAATTACACCTTCCTATTACGTGCAGAGAAATCTCTACTACCAACGCAAATACATGCATAAAATAAATATGAAAAATATAAAATAATAATAATAAAACATTGACAACTATATAAATCGTGGATTTTTCGCATTTGAATAAAATTTTCAACCTGCACAATTTAAAAATTAATAAAACAGTAGTGCGTATGATCTTTTATATGGACACGTTTCACATATCACATGAGCAAATAAAAATAAATGATCAGTTATATATTACCACAAAAAATAGAAATTAATAAAATTTTTATCGATAAACTGATAAAAGAAACATACATAAAATTCTAAATATCATATTTAAAAATTAAAAAGTATTCAAATAAAAAAAAACAAAGTAAAACCAATGACTGATGATAATGATTATGTACAGCAGAATTCTCTCTGTGGAGTTATTTACAGATTATTTTATCACTTCATGTTACAAGTAAAAAAGAAACATATATTTAACCAGAGAACAAAGTTATTTTAAATTTCCTTCTTGACTATATATTAATAAAATGTACGAAATATTATTCAAAACATGTTGAAAGCATCGGAACCAGCATGCACAAAAACAGAAAAGCTACATAAATTGAGAAATCTTGTTGAACTTTTTTTATTAATTTAAAATAATTTGTTCATTAGCACATGAAAGAGCCAAAAGGTTTGCAATCAGTTATATAATTAATATCGCAATCAATATTTCGCCGATTAGCATATATGAAAAGTTCAATAATTAGGCGAATTTACATTACTTGTATCTCATCGGGTAGTCTTGCAAAAATAACAAACCCCTCAGCCAAGTTCAGTTAATTTAATGGGATATTTTTCCGCAATAAATAAAACAATACATTGTCGTGTATAATATTACTAACACGTATCAATTTTTCAGACATGTTTCAATGCCGCTAAATAGCTGTGCATCTTAATAAGGAAATCATCGCTTCTCTAAGTTTCTTTTCATTTTTCCGTCGTTGCTTTCGTACGTAGCGTGTACAAAATAAAAAAATACTCAGCTTTATTTTTTGTCCATTCCTGTTCCTTTGAGCGGCCGCAAACATCCATCTAATCGTTCTACCGACCGCGAAGCGCTTTACTTTTCGTACGAGGCGCGGTCGGGGAATATGAATATTAAAAGCGGCTTTTCGCGCTCTGATGAATATTGATATCGAAGTATAGTGCAACACACAACAGCCAAAATGATCGTCGGAGGAACGAGGAGCCAGAGGTCTTTAAAGGCTCGCACTTTTCCCCGAATACTCGTGCAGTCGAGTACGCTGATTGTGTCCGATGTACCAATATATTCATCATTAATAATTTCGCTTTAATACTTAAGAAGTATTTCTCTCCTTGTCCCTTTTCATTGCATAATTCAATTGTTTCAGAAACGAGAAAGATCGATGTTTTGCGTTAAATAAAGAATTCATGAAAAGACAGATGCATTTTCAAGTATTTTTGAACTTGGTTAAGTAAGTCAAATGCTTATTTGATCAATACTCGTATGTTGCGTGTTTCTTGTATAACATGCATCGTGCATCAAATATACCAAGAAATATTTCGCTATTATATACATATATACTTTACCAATGTCTTCTATTCTATTAAAATAATATAATAAAAAATAATAAAAAATATAAATAATAATAAAAAAGATGTGTTTTGAAAAAAAATATATACATCCAACACACACAAATTTAATTAAAAAATGTTTGACCTGCAAATTGAGACATGGTTCTATAAATTTCTTAAGAACCCCGTAATTATGTTACATGCGACGTATAGCTTGACAGACTATCTGATTATATAAAGAAAACAAAATATACAATGAAAAAAATCCACATGATGGATAGGGTAGCTCATTACGGTGAGAACCGCTTCTTTTGAACGGACGTCCCTGGCTGGTCGATCGCGCCGAAGCCAAACGCTCTTTGTTCCAGCGGAGCCGCCATTGTGTGTCGCCCAGTTATCAGGCGCACGAGATAATTCGGTGCTCAGACACAATGGAGTCGCGGGCCGCTGCTGGAAAATCGTCTGCAATTCTACAGCGCATTTCGTGCTTTCGAGATGCCGGATCGCTGATGCTGATTAATTAGGTGCCTTCCTCCGCGCGCTCGCCGTCCGCATTAATCACACGATCATTAGCCCGAAACATCGACGGCGGACGTCTCGCTATTTCGCGCGTAATTATTGTATCCCTTCACGGCGCCGGTTAACCCTTCGGGTTCGTTGATTTAACCCCATTACGCAGATCGTACGTCCCTCTGCTGGCAAGAATGATGGAAAGGTGAAAGCGATGGGTTTAATGCGGTTAAATTTAGGCAGAAATCGCGCGGCTGATTAGAATTACTTTGGATCTACTATATTTTGTAACGAAAATACTTGCGGCAACGTGTTCAATTGTTGCCCAGAATTCTTTCGCTAAATAGATGCAATATCATGTATTCCAATTATATTAGATTTTTTATATTATATATTTATATTATTTATGTACATTACATCAGATATTTTTCAACATCTACGCGTAGATTCAACGTACATAATGATGATAAATATTATTAAAAATATACTATTAGGTTGGCAAATAAGTTCGTTCGGTTTTTGCTTCGGTGCAACTTCTTTCCAATTCACTCTTGTTTTTCTCGACACTATCGCGCAACTTCAGAGTGCATTTGAAAGTACATGTTTCACATAACCTTTCTGTAAATTTTGGTTTAACTAACATCAATATTGTGTGTGCTGCGTAGCTGTAAAAATGGAAGTAAATAACGTGCATTATCGTCATATTTTGCTCTATTATTTCAAGAAGAGCAAACGAGCTGCAAAGGCTCATGAAAAGATATGCCGTGTTTATGGAGATAATGCCTTAACAGAACGCGTATGTCAAAAGTGGTTCGCCAAATTCCGTTCTGGAGATTTCGACGTCAATGATGCGCCTCGCTCCGGTCGCCCGATCGAGATTGATTCAAGTAATGTCAAAGCTATCATCGATAAAAATCCATCCCAATCGGTGCGAGAGATTGCTACAGCACTTAATATATCTCATACAAGCGTAGAAAACAATTTGCGCCAACTGGGATACGTTTCTCGGCTCAATGTGTGGGTGCCGCACGAATTAACCGAGGCCAACTTGGCCACTCGCATATCCATCTGCGATTTGCTGCGGAAACGTCAAGAAAACGATCCATTTTTGAAGCGGTTAGTGACAGGAGATGAAAAATGGGTAGTCTATGAGAATGTAACGCGGAAAGGATCATGGGGACACAGCAGCGAGCCACCACAAACAACCTCGAAGGCAGGATTGCATCCGAAGAAGATCATGCTCTCCGTGTGGTGGGACTTCAAAGGTGTCATTTACTACGAGCTGTTACCGTCAAGCAAAACGATTGATTCAACCACATACTGCTCGCAGTTAACAAAATTGGACCAAGCACTCCGCAAAAACCGTCCAGAATTGATAAATCGAAAAGGTGTTGTCTTCCACCACAATAACGCCAGACCTCACACATCATTGACAACTCGGAACAAATTACTCAGTCTTGGCTGGGATGTTTTGCCTCATCCTGCGTATTCACCGGACCTGGCCCCTTCCGATTATCATTTATTCCGGTCGTTGCAGAACTCTTTGAACGGAAAAATCTTCAAGGATGAAGAGAACGTCAAAAGACACCTGGATTGGTTTTTCGCCGATAAGCCTCAGATGTTTTACGAACGCGGCATAATGAAGTTGGTGGAAAGATGGCAAGAAGTCATCAATAAAAATGGTCAATATATAATTGATTAAAATTTATTTCGTGTATCAAAAAAATTGTATTTTATTCCACCTTAAAAAACCGAACCAACTTATTTGCCAATCCAATATATTCGATGGAAAAGAGTTAATTCTTTTCTGCCGTTTTCCCTACCGTTGTTCATTTAATCCTAACTGAAGGAAATCACAGCAATTTTCTTTACATATGTCGACATTAGAGCGGTCGTTGCGTTAAATATTAGAACGATTATTATCGTGTTATCGTGTGTGTGGCAGATTCGAAAATTTTATGACAGTCCTTCGTGGAACAACGTGGCCGAAAGGGGTTGAACGAGACGCGATCCACTGTATTACATCGCGGAGATAGAGAATCTCCGGCGATATATCACATATCGTGACGCAGAGCTCGTGCACGAGCTGCTTTTGCTAGTGATGGCCTCTGAGCTAATAACCACAGCGCGGAACAAAATGATCGAACTTTATGAAACTCGAAATTATTATTAAACTTTTCGTATCCCAAATGAGGTTAACAGCAATATCAAAATTTAACGCGTTGCTAAAAGCAATAGCTGTGTAATTCGCGCCAAAGCATAGTTGAGACACTTTTATGTTGCGGACAACTCATTTGTTACATAATAATACGTGTGACAATAATGTTTCATCCATCTTCGATAATAGCATTCCGAACGCAATATTGGCATACACGCAAATCACAGACAAAGTGTTACTTGGCTATAATTAACAAATTTTAAATTCTAGTTAAAGAATTATAGACCAGAAATAAAAAGAAATATTACATGCATATGCATCTAAAAGTCATTGCATGCATATGCATCGACCTTATCTTTCGTGCAAAGCATCAGCTATTTTTTACGTCGTTAATTATCCAAAGAAACAAAAATAACATAAATTATTTTTATGATCTGTTACAGTCTCTTTAAGTCTTCTTTAATTCAATACAATTAACCTAGGGGAGGTTTACTGCCATCACTAGCTACGCCACTTTGCATGTAATGGCGAACATGCGGCCCCACAGTGGTAATTACAAAAACGTGATATCTTCCGGCCAAACAGCGGCCGTTATATATTACAATTACGGCCGCCTAACAGTAATTACGTACGAAACGAACAAGGCTTTGCCTGACTAACCGATCACTGTCGTCACAGATTACACGCTTGTATTATAAAATGCTGAATAATTTTTATAATCTGATTTTCGATAATGTAATTTTCGTAATTTGACGACCGCTTTACAAGCTGAAAATTTAAAAAGGCCTACGATTGCGATTCGTCAACATTTAAGATTATTAATTAATTTACACGTCATTGGAAACAAAATTAAAATTTTGGATTCTAAATTTCGAGAATGCTAAAGAAAATTGAGTCAAGTTACTGAAAGGTAGGTTCATAAAAGTCATAAATGCCTGAGTATGGCGGCGGAACTTCCGGCGGCTGACACGGCTTGTACGCATCCTCAGAGCGGCTCGAGTACAACACTTACTATACTGACACGCTATACTGACTCGGATATAAGGCATGAGCCGCGCGCTCTCGTCCTCGCGAGTCTTATATATCGCCCCGCAGTGTCTCGCATACCTTTCATTTCGTCCTTTACGGTACTTCGTCATGATTTACGGCGTATCCGCATGAGGAACGACGGCATCGCGCGCACCTCACTCGCTCGTCCGCTCTCGCGTCTCCTTCCTTCCTTCCTTCCTCTCGCTACGGTTTCCGTCGCGTGAGTGTACCTCGCCTGTAATTTTCTCGTCGACAGTCGCAAGATGCCGAGAAAGGATGCTCCGCCAAAGGTCGCCTTTGACCCGGCTCCGGCGGAAGTCGCCATGTCGTGGTTGCTTCGGGGTCTCTCTCTCTCTCTGTCTGTCTCTGTCTCTCTGTCTGTCTCTCTCTGTCTCTGTCTCTCTCTCTCTGTCTCTCTCTCACTCCTTCTTTCTCTTTTAACGCGATACGTCATGCTAGTGATAAAATAGGACGGATCGCATAAGCGTAGTAGACATTCTTGCAATGCTCAATCTTTGGAGTCTCGATTCCGTTATGTCAGAGTCGTTGTATATATCGAGATACAAACATCTGCAGAATGCTGAAAAACTACAATTCTCCAATCTGCTCAGCAACCCACTCAGCAAAGAATTCCTATGCACTTTTGTCAGATCGTAGGAAAATTCTAGTAAATCTGAGATTAATCTCGCCTTAATACAAATTTTATTGTATGTACTATGTGTTATAATACTCAAATACCTCGATTATGTTTATTCGTATAAATTATTAAATTTAAGAAATACGCGTAGAAAAATAAATACGATACCTATATTAAATTCTGATATGTCAATTTCAATGCCTAAATACGTTTTCACTCGCAATTCAAATCTATATGAATAGCAGTAAAAGAATTGTAAAATAGTAGTCAAAATAGTAAAAAAATTGAACTCGTATAAGAATAAACAATTATAAACAATTGGAAATTTTTGTATGTCGCATGGGATTTTAAATCTAAACAATTCTCACAAGATTTTGGCATAATACGCAAGTAATGAACGTAGGATGTTATTTTGCAGCAAATTACTGAATTATCATAACGATGTAACGTTCTCCTCGTTTGTGCTATAAACATGTATGCGCGTAACCTCATTAACTTCGCACAAACGCGCTATCAAAGTTTTGAAACAATTGCGAATATACTGTCATTACATAATCGTTCTATAATCACTTTTTCGACAGCTACAATCGAGTTCGGTATGTTGCTACACGAATCGCCGTTTGTTTGTCACGCAATTAATGACGAGGAAGAGAGCTAATTATCAGTATGCGTTGTAAAACGATCGCCCTCTAATTTGCATCAGTTGCTAATTGGTTCCTAGTGAGTAATTATTTGAATTTTGCTAATCAACATCGCGTGTGAGTGTTAGGAGTTTCGGTCAATTTTCGGATTATTACTATACGATATGTTCCAATGCACACAGCAACACGTATTAACAACGTGTTCACGTTATCCTTCTTTTCGCTAAATTTACAGTATTGCCTACAGGATATAAATAAACGGTTAAATAAATATTTATAGCATAAATTCAAGAGAAAGCAAAATTACACTTCCTAACACTTAAATGTAAACGGATTTGTTATATATTATATTATGCGTAAAATCATATACTTACTAAAATATCGATATTTATACTGATTGCAGACAGTATTAAAAGAAAAATACAATATACAAATAATTAACATTTAATTCAAACGTCAAAGTAATATTTTTGTATCTCTCTTCCTCTGTTGTAATTCGTATTTAAATATTTTGTATATTAGTAATCTCTTATTAATTTCTATTTAAATATTTTGTATATTATAGCTGACTGTGTGTGTGTGAGAGTGTACATTACGTTTCACGTAATGTAATGGAAGACAAAACGCCATACTTCTTTTTTACTCCTTTTTTGAGCAGCAGAAATATCTTTTTTTCCACGCATCATAAAATGGAATGTTGCATTCACAGTTTATAGAAGAAAGCCATAAGGTAAATACGTTTCACGGGGACCATAAAACGAAGAGAATAAATGCTTGGTGCCACTTTTACATCAGGAAACAACTCGTCTTCCTGGGTATTCTGCACAATATTCTCGTGCAATATCAATAATCTTTATTAAGTTAACTTATGTACTTCCCACTATATTTAACAAACTTATCTCTTGATCTTTCTTTTACAATTAGTTTAACAAAACTTGTGTATAATGTTTGTTTAATATAAATTCAAATTAAATTTCGAAATTCGTTGGACAACCTTCATGATTCGTCCATGTGTTTCGGTAATTGGAATGCGTAATTTTCAGCGGGCATTGTTCTCCGAAGAATATTGCATGACGAATGACGTGCGACATCGTCAAGGAAATTGCGTCTTAAATCTTACAGACCGGAATTCCTTTCGCTCAACACGCCAAGTAACTTACTCATCCTTTCTCTCTCCCCTAATCTCTCTTCCTTTCTCTTTTCAACTCACTATCGTAATTCTAGTGATATTTCAACTGTTTCGAGAATTACAATCGTATCGGATTTCCCACAAAGCTATTCATAATTTCGAAAGTTTGTTAAACTGCAGTTCTACCCAATATACGAGTACGTGTACAAATCCTCCAGCTGCAAAAACATGTAGCTCTTATATATTTATTTTCAAACAGCTCTCGCGAATTTCATGAAAATCACAAATGCGAAAATGTTGCTTCGCCGACTACGGTGAATAACCGTGCGCACTTCCGGCTATAACGTGTTGCATGCGCCATTAGTTAATGCGTTAAAAAGCGTTACGAGAAAATGTCTATTGTAGTAATTCATACATAAAACATAGATGCATTATTTCATCCCCTATAGCCGTGCATGCCGTGCATAATTCCCGCGTATGTGCACGACGATTACACATTCGTGTAAACACACTGGAACACACGTGCAGGACGCGCGTGCATGCTTAAGCGACTCGTTCGCGGTGATCCATAATCAAGGACACGCGATATCTCACAGACAGAATTTCCTAGATCCGACAGGGAGATTACCGGGCAGCGAATAGATAACCGTTGCGGAAAAGTCACGCGAAGTTGGGCATTGCGCTCCGCGAGGATAGTATCTAAAGGGCGTCATCACGACTTTCGCGCCTAGCTGCGAATTTCTCGTAATCGCGCGACCGAACTCGCTATTTAACTGCCATAACTTCGTAGGGGAATAACCACCCTTCCGCCTTCAACGGAAATATTGACATATTATTTTCATTGTGTTGCTCTGTTATCGAATTAAGTTATCGTATGAGGAATTGACTGGGCAATAAACTTTAAGTTACGAATAATTCTTGTATTTTATCCTCAACTGTGCTAACTTATCTATGTACGTATATATGCGTTTCAGTTTATTCCTACATTTACACGTATTTAAAAAATCACCACATGTTCACATTTTATCTATTAGGTTGTTCATTAAGTTTTGCGGTTTTCTCGATAGATAGCGTTTGTCCATTGAAAAAGATAGCATGCATCGCCTGAACCGCGGATTGCCGCATACTCCGTGACAGGTTAGACAACGCTTGACATTTCGCCAGAGTCTTTGTTGTGTTTTGACGTGTTGTGTGTACGCGCTATTCATTGAAAATGGAGGATCAAAAGGTGCATTTTCGGCACATTTTGCTATTTTTCTTCCGCAAAGGAGTAAAAGCGACGGACGCACAACGTGAGATATGTGGCGTGTACGGGGACTCGGCCATAAGCGCTGACACTTGTCAGCGTTGGTTTGCGCGCTTTCGTTCCGGAGATGTGAACGTCTCCGATGCTGCTCGCTCCGGTCGTCCATCCACCACTGACGACGACCAAATCGTGGCCGCAATCAAAGCAGACCGACACCTGACAACGCGGGAGATCGCGGAGCGCTTCGACATCGCCCATACAACGGTTGCGCAGCGATTAAAACGGCTTGGGATGTCGAAAAAAGCAGATGTTTGGGTCCCTCACGAGCTCACCGAAAAGAACATTTTGGACCGCGTCATGATCTGTGAATCCCTGTTGAAATGAAACTCGCTGGAGGCCTTTCTCAAACGGGTGGTCACGGGAGATGAAAAATGGGTGGTATGTAACAACATTCGACGCAAGCGGTCATCGTGCGGTCCGGATGAGTCGTTACAATCAGTTGCCAAAGCGGATTTGCATCCGAAGAAAGTGATGCTGAGTGTGTGGTGGGATTGGCGAGGCGTCCTGTACTTCGAGCTGCTTCCGCGCGGTCAGACCATCGACGCCGAGAAGTATTGCGCTCAGTTAGAAAAATTGAAGCAGGCAGTGGCGGAGAAGCGGCCGGAATTGGCGAGCAGGAAGGGCGTTGTCTTCCACTACGACAACGCCAAACCACACACTGCTTTGGTGACCAAGAAGAAGTTGAAGTGCTTTGGCTGGGAAGTCATGCAGCACCCACCGTACTCCCCAGACCTTGCGCCGTCGGATTACCATCTGTTCCGGTCACTCCAAAACAATCTCGACGGGCAGCGCTTTAATTCAGTGGACGATATTCAAACGTACTTGGAGGACTTTTTCGCGCAGAAGTCGCGCGACTTCTACAAACGCGGCATTATGTCCCTTCCAGAACGTTGGCAGAAGGTGGTCGATCAAGATGGACAATACATTCTAGATTGAATAAATGTATAAGTACAATAGATTTATGTTTTAATTTAGGGCAAAAAAACCGCAGAACTTAATGAACAACCTAATATTTAATTAAGTCATTAACTGAATAATCCGAGTCGCATCTATAGATGACAATGATTCAAATTAAACACACATACTTGTAACAGCATAATATAGCTTGTCGTATACTGATTAGGAACCTTTAAAAAACAAAAAAAAAACAAAATTCTCCAAAATATTGCTACATTGTATCGCCATCTAAACGCGACCTGGATTACTTAGTTAATATAAATCTCTTATTGAACTTTGTTCTACCTTTTAGATTGAACTTCCTTATGAGTAAGATTAGACATTTCGTTTGTTAATTAGCTCGTAATGCTGAATTTTTAGCGATATCTTTAATAAGCTTTCCCAACATAAACAACTCCATAGAACTGCCAAAGTAATTTTCATTAAATATTCCGTGTAAAGCGAAAAGTGCCTCTCCATAGAGTCGATTCAAGATTCAGCGGGATTGAAAGCGCTTCATTATTTGCTGCGCCCGATAAGTGGTCTTTCGATCGGGACGTATACGCCGCTGACGATCCCTATTCGTTGAAGCGGAATTCCTTTTGTCGCGCCCTTTCGCGAGTCGAGCGCGCGGGAAGGACGACGGAGAAGAGAGCTTCGGAATAGTTCGGATTGGAATACTCGGTAACAACCCCGTCGTTGCATTTTCTACTTTTGGGAAAAAGTGAGAAAATAACGATGCAGCAGTACATCACACGTGGCAAGATATGATGGCCTCCCATGCTGAAGGGCCCGAGGTGTAGTGACGCGACGCGTCGCATCAGGAGAAAAATGTTAAATGCGAAATGCGGGGAAATGCTTGTCCCTATCCCAGACCTATAGGGACGAAAGGTAGTTGTAGACAAAGACAGCAAAGTAATGACGTATCCAGCGAAAAATTGGGAAAAGAAAGTGCATCAAGATGAGCATTTGAAGCATCGAGTATTGCATATGTTTCAATGACAGTTTTACGCTTACTTTCCGGTTACCTTTTATATAATCGATATAAAATGATAACTGAAAAGAAAGAAATAGGAATTTTGTTTCTGAAAAAGAAAACAGAAATCAAGTGTTTTGCGATGGAAAAAGATTAAAAATCAAAACTTTACAGAAATTATGTACATAATTTATTACATAAAATCTATAAAAGAAATCAAACATCTTATCAGATTTCAGATTTTGTCTCATATAACAAAATAATTCTGTTTTTTAACACCTAAATCAATTAAAATCAAATTTATTTAGTATCTCAAGTCTCCATGGTACTGCCAATTTTCACTTATATTTTCAAAACGGTATCTTTGTACATCTTCAAATTTCTTGATTTCTGCAAAGGATAGTGAAAATAGTGATCCACTGAATACAAAAAAAAACTAGTCGACTTTTTCTAGCCGGCTGCACACACTCAATGTATCAATCTAGCTAAAAGCCCTGGATAGCGCTTGCAAGTATATGCTCTCCCTTCAGTCCTCTTTTTCTCTAACCCTTTCTGGTACTTTCTGGGGGATGACAAACGGCGTAAATAGTGTACGGATAAAGACGTAGAATTTAATGTCGCATACGCGCGTCGGAAATGTTTTGTGTCGCTTAGTACATCTATCTTCCGAGGAGCGGATCCATGAAACTTCTGCGCAAGTTGTCGAGGAACAATACGTCACAAGTGAAATTGATATCTTGCATGTTTCTCTTAGAACGCAACCGTTGTGCGATACAAATTGCACATGTTCCTCATGTAGTACAGGTGATAATGTTACATTATAAACCGATAAGAAGTTTCCCGATAATTCAGTTTTACAACAGTTTATATGACTGCTTCTTGCACTTACCTTCTAATTCGACGACCTTGCCGGCCCTCTTCAGCGCCTTCACCGCTTCGTCGTGTGTAGCTTCGCGTAGATCTTCGCCATTCACTGCCAAAATGGCATCGCCGACGTAAAGCTGCTCAGTAGCGTCCGCTGCCATGCCTTTGAAGATCTTCGAAATGAGAATCGGCATTTTGTTCTCCTTGCCGCCCTTAATCGATATTCCGAGGCCATTGTTGTCGCTCTTGATCACGCGGACAATACGTTTCTGATTGGCCACCGAGTCGGGCACGTCCGGGTCATTCAAACTGTCCACGTTGTTGTTGTTGATGTTACCATTGTTCAAGGCGTTGTTACCGGTCTCGCAGCTCTCGTCAAGCGAGATGCTAAGGTAATCGTCTTCCAAGGAAACAAACACGCGATACCACTGACCACGCACCTGAGTTTCGAGGACGCCGGCGCGTCCCGATGCCGAGGACGAGGCGCCCGTGGTCGTGGTAGTCGAGGAAGAGGAGGATGATGTCGCCGCGGACACCATCGAGCCGATGCCCATCACCCCCATGGCCGAAGAAGCCTGACCGCTACCGCACAACTCCACCATTTCGATTTCTTCGCAAGGTGCACGCTACAACATAAGCAATAACAAACATAATTCCTATTTTTACTTCTAACATTAACGGTTGTTTATGAATATGTCTGTACTATCTACAATACCAAGTATATTTTTACGAAGAAATATTGGAATACGCAATTTATCTTCTCTGTGCGTCGTGCAATTTCCGTGCGAGACTTGAGAAAAATGGCGCGCAAAATGGCGACTATAGTGCATCGCGAATAAATGGTACCGGTACTCGACGACGTGAATAAATCAATTGTTACTATACGTCGGCGAAATTCGTAATTTGAAAATAATTGATAGCAGTCGACAGTGACAGTCGAGCTCTCTTTGTTTTCCTCCTACGCCATTATTTCCATCAATCCAGTTTCGTACCGCAACAATAGCGTTACCACTGCCCGCGTAAAATGGCATGTGGGCACAGCGGAAAGCAAATAATTAGAAGAAAATTACGTGCGCTTAGGATAATGGTTTTCGACTAATTCGCATTTTGCACATCACGTTTCTAATTAATTCTGTAAATCATAATTAATCCAGTTTGTGGAAAATGTTTATCATTATATCATTAGTTCAAGGAAACAAGAATTTTTTAAATAAAATGTCCGACAACTAATTAAATCGAAAATCTAAAATAATTTATAATTTTACCAAACCGTGGCAGTAGAATATATTATTTTTACCACAAAAAACAATTATTTTTATTATGTTTTAAATGCAGGAAGATGGGCTATGTTACGAGTTTTTAAATAAATTTTAAGACGTCACTGAATAAATAATTTATTTACTATTATTGGATACTTTGCAGGGAAAGTGCTATATTTGCCAAATAAAATTTCGTCAGAAGGTCTTACAGTTTCCTGAATGCAGAGTTTTACTGAGGAAGAGTAATGGAATAACTGGGTGCGGCAAACGACAGCGACCACATTTAATGAATGTGACGATATGACGACACGTAGGTAAGGTTATAATTAAAGTGTTTGTCTTTGGGAATTAGTCCTGTGCCAGTTTTGTCTTTGCATCGCTCATGTGAAAATACTCGGAGTGCTTTTATGACTAATATAATTATGTGTACGTGTAGCCTGTTTCTATACAATGTTCCAATTAATTAAAACATATGTGATATCTTTTGGCATCATAAATTTACAGTACGGATTGAAACAATTCGGCAATCATATCTATGCGGCGATAAACAATTCAAAGATTGAAATTTCATCTGTTGTAAATGAAAATTTGCTATTTTTACTAACGATTCTTCTAATCTAAAATTAAAATACACCTCGAGATAATCCATTCTGTACAGAATTAAATGTTCAACTTAACAAAATAATACAAGTATTGGGTCGTCCGGAAAGTTCGTGCCGATTTTGAAGG
Source organism: Ooceraea biroi (assembly GCF_003672135.1). Classification (NCBI taxonomy): domain Eukaryota; kingdom Metazoa; phylum Arthropoda; class Insecta; order Hymenoptera; family Formicidae; genus Ooceraea; species Ooceraea biroi. Next base: position 9,679,805 of record NC_039512.1, read on the forward strand.
AAAATTCAAAGGCAACATTTTTTTATGTCGATAAATATTTATTGACTTATGTATGCACCGTTTTGTTTCACAACCTTTGTCCATCTTTCACGCAACTGGAAGATTCCATTCTCCCAGAACTTCTTAGGTTTCTCGGCGAAAAACTCCTCAAGGTGGTTTTTTATGTCGATCAAAGAGTCGAAGTTCTTGCCGCTAAGAGAATTTTGCAAAGACCTAAATAAGTGAAAGTCTGAAGGTGCAATGTCTGATGAATACGGTGGGTGAGGTAGCACATCCCAGCCAAACTCCAACAATTTTTGTCGGGTAGTCAAAGAAACATGAGGTCTGGCATTGTCCTGATGAAACACGACGCCCTTCCTATTAGCTAATTCTGGACATTTTTCCTGAATCGCTGTCTAATTCGTCCAGTTGCGAGCAGTACTTATCTGCATTTATCGTTTGGTTGTGTGGTAGGAGCTCATAATATAGGATTCCTTTCCAATCCCACCAGACACAGAGCATGACTTTTTTTGGATGAAGGCCGGCTTTCGGAGTGGTTAATGCTGGTTCATTTCGCTTACCCCAGGATCTTTTTCGTTCTACATTGTTGTAAATGATCCATTTTTCGTCACCCGTCACTAATTGCTTCAAAAATGGTACGTTTGCGTTGCGCTTGTACAGCGAGTCGTAGATGGAAATGCGATCCATTAAATTTTTTCGGCCAAATTATGCGGAACCCATACATCATAGCGACTTACGTAACCAAGCTTCACTACATGATCGTGGACAGTGGTTTTCGATATTTTCAGTATCTCTGCTAATTCACGTGTCGTGTAGCGCGGGTTATTCTCGATCAGTGTCTTGATTTGGTCATCATCAGTAGTAGAGGGTCTGCCCGAGCGTTCTTGGTCTTTAAGGTTAAAACCACCAGCTCTAAACTTAGCGAACCACTTACGTACGGTTCTTTCAGCTAAAGCGCCTTCTCCGTAAACAGAACATATCGAATTTGTTGCTTGTGAGGCATTTTTGCCTTTCCGGTAATAGAAAAGCATCAAGTGTCTAAAATGTTCTTTGTTTTCTTCCATCTTCAAAAGAGTACAAAACTGACACGAATCAATTTATCTGAAACAACTTTTTTCCTAAAGATGCGTTGAAATGTCACCTTTAAGCATATGTATATAAATCGTATGTTTTCAATAACATTGATATATTCAGACATGTTCCAACGCCATCTATTAAAAATCGGCACGAACTTTCCGGACGACCCAATACATAGATGTTTTTAATTTATTTAAACGTAATCTATTTGTATAGCCTCTTCCTAGCGTAATGTAAAACTAAAAACTTAATGAAAGAATTACTTAATTATGCTATGTTAAATTTTCATTGTGTTGCTGCCGATTGCTGGATAGACTAATGTGTGCAGTCCACTATCGACCAAGTTAAGAACAGAATCCAACCGAACGGATTGTCGAACCGGGATCGAGTTTCGATCATTCAATTCGCAGATCAGAGCATAGAAATGTACCTGGTCGTCGCGAAAGGGTCGCTGCAGCGAATCAACAAGTATCGTATTAACACTTTGCACGCATTGAGCAAGCGGGCGAGCGAGTTGCAGCGTTCACACGCGGATATAAATTTAAGTCGTTACAGTCTCGCGATGCCTGTGGCGCGATAAACTCACCTCGGCTACGAATGATCCTTTTACGCAAGGACACAGGAAGCGAAAACGGATATATTCCGCAACTCTGATCTCACGGCGAGGATTTCATGTCGCATTATCGGGCAAAATAATATTTCAAATAACTTCCTATCGAAAAAATTACTGCACTTTCTCAGGTCAAGATAAATAATTGTTTATTAAAATTATGAGTAGTCAAATATCTTTATTTTGCCCGAATTTCTGGCGCGCACACGCGCGCGCGTGTGTGTGCTTATATGTGTGTAAGTTACGCTAAATATTACAATACTGTATTTCATGAGCGAAAGCTTTTACATGATGAAATTGATTCAACATGTTAAAATTTCTATATATTATTAAAGTTGTAAATTAATAATGATTATCTTCTTTTCTTTAATATGCTTTAACATACACGTGTTATTTTAAATGACTTAATAATGTTATCAGAGAGTTTACATGTATCGTTATAATTATCTAAAATAATAAATTATTTAATGACTGCTGTATTTTCTAAATATTATATTAAATAGAAATTGAATAAACAAGAATTAAAGAAGGAAATTCGAGCATTTTAGAATCTCTATTCAAAGATTTTAATTATCAAAGAATTTAAAAGCATTAAAATTTTGATATGTAGAATTTGAAATGGCCACTAAATCTGACTTTACAAAATAATCTAGTTGCACTAATTTAATTCATCATACAAGCGGTTGAAAAAACATTTGACAGCATAACGTAAATAGGCTTTCAACAGTGCGAATAAAAATGTGAAAAACATCGCACAACGAGCGGGCGACGCCATTTTAAACAAATTGATCCGCGCGTAGAGTATTAAAATGCGGAAACAGACGTCCGTGCGTTTCACGATATACGTGCACGCGGGCGCGCGTGTGCATCGAATTGCGTATCCATGCGTGTGGAAAGAGCAGGATAACGTGAGGAACGAGGGAACAAGATGGGAGGATTGAGAAATTTCGGCTGAATAATCGAAAAAATGTACTGATAATAATACTGCGTAAATAAACCACAACGCACAATATTTAAACGTAAAAATGCTCATTCATTTCTTCGAACTATTTTAGAAATAGCTTTAGAAACCATCCAAAATCATACAGAAAATAAGATTTTCTTATTTTTAATATCTTAACAGATACAAAAAAATTCGGTAAATCGATAAGAAAATCTCATTTTCTTCAATTCGCAGAAAATCTTTCTACACATTTTCAATGCTAATTTTTTAATTAAATGAGTATTTTTCCTTTTTTTAAATCACTGAGCAACTCGGTCCGTTTTATTTTAACATGATCTTCGATCACTTGACGATCGTTACGTGAAACAAGCTCAAAGGTTAAACGATGTTACCACCCACGTTTTTCGAACAGTGCTTTCTGTTTTTTTTTCCGTCCACCTCTCACTCGCGCTTTTAACTACACCTTCCAATCTACCCCTCCTTTTCTCTTGCTTCTTCTCTTTTTCTTGTTCTCTCGCACGCGCGCACTCAGTGGCTATAAACTACTAGTACCCGACGTACGCCGAGGTTATTGGTTTTTGCAAGGGGCTTGACAGTGCCGTATACATGCTGCCATGTATGTACCTCCACCTCGCACGGCTGGATTTTATTTTCCAAGAATAATCGATGAACTGATTTTTTTTCAATATTTGAACAAGTTTTTGTTAATGCATACTACATCAATAAAGCGAACAGCACATTTTGGAAGTGACATAAAGAAGGAAAGAGGAGAATCAAGAATTTATATAATATAAAGTTCTGAGTTTTCGCGTTGTCGAATTACATAATTGTATGATGACAATGTCTATAATGTGAAGGCAATTGACCCTTTTAGCGATGCAGATCTAATTCCTAATTTAGTTATTTCAGCAATATAAATATGTAAATGCATGTATAAATAAATACATGTATAGCAACTTGTGCGCACGCATATATAATACTTTATTTGCATTTGTGTTTGCATCATTTTTAAAATTTCTGATTCGTTTGCTTTCATTAATCACGAAGAATAGAAAAATACAGTGACAAAAGACAACAAAATGCCTACGGTTAAAAAATAATCCAGCTTCATACTATTCGGAAAAATATAATGTGAAAAAATAAAACGTAATTCTATTCATAGAAAGGATGAGTAACTATTCATAGACAGGATGTCTATCATGTACAAGACAACACACTTTCTTCACTCTCTAGAAATAGAAAGCATAATCATCAAGTCTATGAAAACATTTAAACAAGCCTTTCCGTGTTGTCATTGTGCCTGGTATGTCCTACTTTCGTAGTAGCTAATACAGTCTCAACAATGTACGCCTCCGAAAAGAACTATTCCCAGATCTCATATTTATGTAAATTCCACTCTTTTGTCACGTACCAGTTCCGATGCGCGTATTTCAACCGCAGGTTACTTTAAAAATAACACCAATAAAACTAACAAACGCTCAACGTTTGAACATTGAATCATCGCATTCCCTGTATCTATCAAACTCGACCGTTGAATCTCGTTTAGTTATAAAAATGCAAACATACACAATTTCAAATAATAAAATAAACGTGCAAGTATGTTCCATGTTGTTCGCAAAGCAGATCAAATGCTGGAGGACGCAGTTTGCAGCATAAAAACTCTCATTTAAAGAAAACAAAAACGTAAAGTTTTTCACAATTTTTCTAACGTTTCCGTTGCGGATTTTCCGGTGCGGCGTACATTACTCCCCTTGACGAGCATTCGACGCCATCGCTACTTCCAACGGCGAATGAAGAGCCGCGAATGCCGGCTGATTTTACGCGCTCGTCTCCGTTCTAATTCAATTACGCCATCCGGTACAATCTCCGTCTACCCGGTGGCGTATTTATAGCCACGCGAATAATCCCTCTCTACACTTTTCCGCCCTCGGGCGTGTCAGTTCCTCCCTGCAACCCCCTTACCCTCATCCTCGCACCGCGTGTCACCCACGTAACCCGCGTGGGATCCGGAATACCGTGTTTCGCGAATGATTCCGCCGGATTGACTGTCGTCGATTCGTTTTTAACCAATTTCACGCATCGCTAGCTCTGTCACGCGGGGCCAAAGCTATTCTTTTCTATCAAGCAAAATGTAGGTTAACCATTGCGAGGCACCAGTGTTGGTGCTCCCAGCGTATTATTAAAATGTCTAGTGTCCGGTTAATTTATTCGCCAATTGCTTTGCCACAAATCCGATTATTTGTATATTATCTCCCGACACTTACCTTTATCTTTGCAGATTGCCATATTAATTTTTATTTCCTATATAGTTTATTTCGTATGCTCCTTTCTTTGGACTTTTGAAAGGTCTTTAGCCCTTTCATTATTTAATTTTATGTACATAATTACATTTTATTATCGTCTTTCTATATTAAAATTAATACCTTCGTTTGTGTACAGTTTTTAAATAGTTTCTAAGATGTTAATAACTTAGAAATTTTCCTTACAAATTTTTTATTTTTCATTTTTTATTAACATTTAACACATTCGCGACCGGCAACGTGATTCTGCGTCATTTTACAATTTTTAGCTGGTTACCGGCGACGTAGTACTACGTCATTTCAAAATCTAGATAATATAAAATATAGCTGGTTGCCCTTGATGTAGTTTTACGATATCTTTTTTCATATTTACGAGTCATGTGCATTTTGCAATGACTAGGACTGTATTATTACATCTTTACATCTTTAGCTCTTTCAATTTTAATATTTCCATATTTACGAGTTTATAAATTTATAAATTTTCAATTCTTTCAACTTGCATTTCTAACATTTAAATTGTTTAAATTTTAAACGACAAGTGGTTAAGCATGATATGATAAAGCAATATTTTTACATTCACTCCCATTTAATAGCAGAACCTTGCGGCGTCAGCTATAGATTTTTAGAAATTGTAGGCGGCGTCCAGCTAAGACTCTCGTCAGAAGTCAGAATGGTCGACTGCGAATATCAAATTGTTAATAACAAAAAATCCAACATACCAAGACTCGTTACGAAATTTCATATAATAGAGAAGTAAATATTTTACACTCAGTACGAAATGCCGAAAGTACATTATTTATATTTGTTTCTTTTTAAATTCACAATTAAAGAATTAGATATAAAATGATTTTTGGAAGGGAAGCTTATGGGAAGAATAGAAATTAACTCCAATTTTATTGTGTTGATTGCATGAATTCAATAATTTATTAAAACTCCTGTTTATTCAAAATCTCGTTCGCTTACTTTGTACTATTCATCAATCTCTCGTATATAATTTTTTCAACATCCCTGCAGTAACTTACAGAAGTACGAAATACAAGTTCCGCAAACTATTATATTTCTTTTATATTCTCCTTCATCGTCCCGATGTATCAAAGTCGAAAGCTGATAAGAAAGACACAAGGCGCTCTACAACCAACGAACAAAAATTTCAACTGCAACATCAAAAGAAAAAATCCTAAAAAATAAATCTCGAAATTAAAATTCAAGGTATTTGCGAGCTGAGAGCTCGGTTTAAAACGAAAATATCTGAAATCCGTGATATCCTGGCCGAAGTATCGTAGGATAGCGAACACGTATAGAGGAGGGATCTGCAATTATTTACCGTTTTACGCGTGTGTACGGGCATATATGACTTCTGGTAGGCAATGAAAGGCTTGTCGCCTGGCCCGTTTCTCGCCCGGATTAGTCCTATTGCGGCTCTTTTCCCTTTCTCTCTCACTCTCGCTCTCTCTTGGTGAATCCGCTCCTGCGTGCCGTCCACCCGTCGTATCTCTGTCGCTCACGTGGCTTGCGACATGCGTCACTGCCAGTCCGGCTAATACGATCCCCGATCCGCGCGCGAACCAATCACACAACCGCCCGTCGGTTCTCCTTTCAGCAGCCTCGACATGTTTTATTGCTTCTTCAGCTATCGGTTCTACCGTGATCACCCTATCCGTCTTCCAGCGAGATCAACGTGATTGCCTGATCTACGAGCGTCCCCGGGTTGACGTACGCATCGAGGCTCGGGATACCCAAGTGTCACCCGTCCTCGCTCGCTATTAGCGCGGAAAGTAACGAGCCGAATGCTCGATACGAACCAGTCAGCTCGTTGCGTCGCCCTCGAATGGACCTACTCTCGTTGGAGACCCGTTCCACTCTCGATCGCACTGTAGTTTCCCCTCCGTTCACTTTCGCTCGCGAGAACGTATTCCTTTTGTACGAGAACGTACGAGTACGTCGAACTAGCAAAAGGTCCCACTTTTGATTTTAAACGCTCTGCTAAATAGACCTTCCGTGCTGCGCACTCGCGGATATTAAAATATTCAACTTTTTTCATCTATTTCGATATCGAATCACCGAATTGTTGATCCTCGACTTTAGGAATGGTTTGCTTTTTCTTTTTCAAGACATCGATATTATTCAAATCCCAGCAAGCTTTGGAACTTTGGAATTAGATAATTCATTTTCCGATCCTAAAATATTCTACCAAAATTACCGAGTCTTAAAAATTCTTTGGAATGTGTTAAATTCTCCATCCCCGATACGTGAACATGATTGGGTCTCTGAAGTGTTAGCTCTTCTAAATTTTAAACACTTTTAACACTATATATTAGTTGGATATGTCTAGAGCTTCGAGCCTTTTGAAGGATAAAATTATCTGAATGTTCCAACTAATAACTTTTAAATTTACGATGTTCTCGAATGTTTTTTCAAACTTGGATATTTAGATCTTCAGGTTGGCATATCTAATCTGGACATTAACCTAATCCTTAAATCTTCCAATCCATAGGTGAAACTTCTGGTTTTTAATATCGGAATGTTTAAATCTTCAATTTTCTTATTCCAAGTAGTCGATAAAATCCTGCTTTCCACAATATAATCTATATGTATATGTATTCAACACCTGGATAAAATTGCACAATTTATTATTATATTATCATTATTACTAATTTTTCGAGTTCCCTAACTTTCCAGAATTTCCAGCAATCTTTATAAATCACAAGCGATTCCTCGAAAAAAGTAATTCTCTCGAAGGTATGTTGCGATTGGGTGAATGGGAACGCACACGTCGATTGTCGTGCTTGAGCGTTTCGCCGGAAAGCGACGAGCACGACGAACCAAATTTCGACACACGCACTGTAGCACGAGAAACTTTACGATGCAAATTCACGAAATTTCGCGTTTGAAATTCGCACGCCGTCAATATCCGGGTAATCGACACGAAGTAAGACGCACGTTTGCGACGGGAATCACATCGCTGGCACGAGTCACGTAGACTGACGATACCGCCTAACCTCACTCCGCGACGGCACCGAACGTACTGAAGTGCAACACAGCTCGTTCGCCGTGGTTAACCTGCCGTAGGTGGCGATGGCGGACGATGAGAGAAGCTGTGCATCCGCCGCCAATAATGTACCACACTTCCGCTTTAAATATTTTTTTTTTCGATTGAACGCGGAGTGTCTGCACACTCGCTCATCATAATTGCCAGTTAAAAAATCCAAAGCCATATTTAAATAATTTATTATTATATTATTATTTTTTATTTTTTAATCTTTATCTTCAATCTTTTACAACTGTTCGATATTTGGAAATGTTAAGTTTAAAAGATATACTTCTCTGTATCATGATGTTTAAATATCCTGGCACTATACATTTATTTCAAAAATACCTAATACGGAAGTGTAGACATTAATAACGTTTACTGTAAGATGACAGGATGGGGAAGTGGAGGGACAGCTCGATAACGCGCTTCGCGAGGAAAACGTAAAAACGTACTCTACCTTATCGACGCATACTATACGAGTGAATCGAAATAGAGTTAATATCAGAGGAGCCGTTTCATATCGAAATTATATTTTCCGTAGTAGAGCCCGTTTCAGCCAAATGTGGATGTCATCAGTTTCTTTTACAATTTTATAATATATTCATAAATTATTTGCAACTGTGACTAATTATCGATTGCAATTATAAAATACTATAAATTACACATGCATTATATGTGACTTTTTTTTATAAAATCACCGGTTCAGGGTAGACTCCTGACGTCATTCCAAGATGAAAGTCCTTGTACAGACTTTTCCCGCGTTGACGGTGGGTCGAAGGAGCTCCACGCATCGCGCACTGATCAATATATTCGATCTTAATTTTACTCGACTTCACTGTTTCACATGTTTCAATTCGCTGTTCTATGTCCTGCACAATGTCCTGTAAGCACTGTTCACGGACCAGACCCAGGCAGCACATGTTAGCCTAATATATGTTTCTTAGACGTATCTAATGTCTAAGAAACATAAAGTACCATTTAAGAAACGGTTTAAATAGAAACCGTTTTTAGACCTCAATTTTAAAAACGTATTTTTCACGTTTCCACAGAAACGAAAAATGTGTTTTATTAAATTGATTTGAAATTATATAATTAATATAGAAAAAATAGTAATTTCTACTTACTTTGCGAGTATTAATTATTTTTACATCATACGTTTCAATGTACTCGATTATGGAACGAGAGACAAAAATCAACACGAGTGTGTGTGATTCCCACCTCTGATTCACCAAGCGACCGATAGATGGCCAGGCCAGACGTGACGTTCTCGCAAGTAACATTTGTGTTATCACCTTATAAATAACCATCCGGAAAACCGGTCCAATACCCTTTTCTTCTTCTTTTCTTTTGAAACTTTTGAGATCACTATTACTTGAAGTGATATTTCAAAAGAGTGAGATTCCACTTACACGAAATTTAGAGAGTAATTCATAAAATATAAAAATCTAGTTTTTTACAAAAATGTGACTTAACTCTGTCTATCTTTGAGGCACTGATATATAGAATTGATAAATATTTTTCTGATGGTTTCTGAAAGGTTTTTTTGCCGAAAAAGAAACGTTTCTCCTAACGTTTTTTCGTTGGACATTTTTCTCCTAAATAAACGTTTCAATAAAATGGTTATGAAACGTTACGGCAAAACGTTTATGAAACGGTTTTGAAACCAATATGTGCCGTCTGGGGAGTCTGAAGACCTCGCTGGCTAGTTCGCACGCTTCTCCGCGTTCGCGATCCATTTGTTCGCGTATGTCGTTAAACGCACTTCCGCGTACGTGTGCGCCGGCATTTTCGCGTGTCACCGTTCGACTTTCCGCGACATCGGCAGTACAATCAACGAGAAAAGACGGACCGATCACTTACCACATTGCACGAAATCGCGTTACACGAAGAACTGTCGTGACATACGTGAAATGCGGCGCGCTCCCGCGATACGAAAATCGATACTATCGATGCGAAATGCGCTGCACTGATATCGATAATATGTAATTCATAAAGACGATACAATTTACAATTTTATTAAATAATTACAATAATTACTGTCGACGCGTAATTATTTAATAAAATTGTAAATTGTATCGTCTTTATGAATTACATATTATCGATATCAGTGCAGCGCATTTCGCATCGATAGTATCGATTTTCGTATCGCGGGAGGAACTTTCATCTTGGAATGACGTCTATCCTGAACCGGTGATACGGTAAGGGACACCCTGTATTGCTAATTACATTTTTAATTTCATATATTGTATACTTAATTTTTATGAAAATAATAAAAACTTATGTAATAAAATCTTAAAAAGAGAAAAGATTACTGACAAGTTACGAAACTGAAGAAAGTGAAATAGTTGTTAATTAAATTATGTACAAATCTCGAATACCGACAATTACGCGAAATATATAATGTACATACGATTATCTCAGATAGATCTCATTCGATATACCGATAGACAACGATTAGTTACACAATACAGAGTATTAATTGTCGATGTAGTTACGATGTGGTTAGAATGTAGTACTCACCATTATCTAGTATACAACTGCACCTGCAACCACAAGATAGATACTCCTTTGTTAACTGTACTTAATTTGATTAAGAAATATTTCAATTCTATATACATATATCTTAGCAACATTTAATCAATCAAACAATTAAATCAGAAACAAAACCTTTATTGTGAAATTTTGAAGCTATATAAATAAAATTATAACAATAACATTATATAAAATGTAAATTAAAATATATGTATGTAATAAAAAGTAGTTAAATTACAAAAAAATATACAGAATATACAGATAAATTATATCTAATGTAATCGAAAATAGATTAAAATACAATATAATGAAAATTAGATTAAAATGTAATAAAATAATTTCTAATTTATTTCTTATACATGTTAAATAATGTTTCATAATTATTAATTAGTACAATATTATTGTATTATACCTTCATCCAAGTTAACTGTAACTTAAAATTAGTGTTTTTTTATATTTTAATTATTAGTATTTAATATTGTGTAATATATTAATCATTAATTTTGGATAAAATGTAATTGTAATTTATAATAAAAATTTATAATGATGAAATATTCTTCAATTATATCTCTATATATTGGGTCGTCCGGAAAATTCGTGCCGATTTTGAAGGAAAATTCAAAGGCAACATTTTTTTATGTCGATAAATATTTATTGACTTATGTATGCACCGTTTTGTTTCACAACCTTTGTCCATCTTTCACGCAACTGGAAGATTCCATTCTCCCAGAACTTCTTAGGTTTCTCGGCGAAAAACTCTTCAAGGTGGTTTTTTATGTCGATCAAAGAGTTGAAGTTCTTGCCGCTAAGAGAATTTTGCAAAGACCTAAATAAGTGAAAGTCTGAAGGTGCAATGTCTGATGAATACGGTGGGTGAGGTAGCACATCCCAGCCAAACTCCAACAATTTTTGTCGGGTAGTCAAAGAAACATGAGGTCTGGCATTGTCCTGATGGAACACGACGCCCTTCCTATTAGCTAATTCTGAACATTTTTCCTGAATCGCTGTCTTTAATTCGTCCAGTTGCGAGCAGTACTTATCTGCATTTATCGTTTAGTTGTGTGGTAGGAGCTCATAATATAGGATTCCTTTCCAATCCCACCAAACACAGAGCATGACTTTTTTTGGATGAAGGCCGGCTTTCGGAGTGGTTAATGCTGGTTCATTTCGCTTACCCCAGGATCTTTTTCGTTCTACATTGTTGTAAATGATCCATTTTTCGTCACCCGTCACTAATTGCTTCAAAAATAGTAGAGGGTCTGCCCGAGCGTTCTTGGTCTTTAAGGTTAAAATCACCAGCTCTAAACTTAGCGAACCACTTACGTACGGTTCTTTCAGCTAAAGCGCCTTCTCCGTAAACAGAACATATCGAATTTGTTGCTTGTGAGGCATTTTTGCCTTTCCGGTAATAGAAAAGCATCAAGTGTCTAAAATGTTCTTTGTTTTCTTCCATCTTGAAAAGAGTACAAAACTGACACGAATCAATTTATCTGAAACAACTTTTTTCCTAAAGATGCGTTGAAATGTCACCTTTAAGCATATGTATATAAATCGTATGTTTTCAGTAACATTGATATATTCAGACATGTTCCAACGCCATCTATTAAAAATCGGCACGAACTTTCCGGACGACCCAATACATAGAGATAAAGAAAGAGATAATTGAATAATCATACAAGCTATTTAGCTTGTATGAAATTAAATATATCTTCTGGAATATTAAGTGCACAAGTATAGAATATGTGAATATTTCTTAGCATCTTTGTTAATATTTTTCTGTTATTGTTCATTATTAACTTTACCATTTCTTTCAACAGAATTTATATGAAGTTTATCACTTGTAATAAACATATTAATAAGCTCTGCGATATATATAGTATCTTCTAGTTGTTTTTAATTTGCGCAGCACATAACATTCAATGTCGAAAATAAAATATTTAACTATAGTTTCTTTGCCGAATAATTTCAGGAAATATAATTCTGGTTAAAACTGTAATTGCAGATAAAGTTATTGTATAAAGTAAAAGCGTATTTTTATAAATATATTGTACAATATACATAAAAATTCATCCTTAATATTTAAATAATTATTAACACTACAGTATACGTGCATTATATTCTTTAATACCATATGTTTATTTTATTATTGTATGTGATAAATAAATTTTATATATATGTATATTGTAGTAAAGAAATGGTAAATGATACTAAATACTATTATATGTATAATTGGAATTACAAATAAATCTTTTATAATTACTTTTCGATATTTCTTCATCTTGTTCGCATTTCATACTCAACTGTATAAATCCGCAATGTAAAAAATTTTATGAAACAACTTAATAATTTTTATACATTTCCTGAAAAATAAAACGATTATAGAATAATCTCCTAAAACAATTGATTTTTGATTGATTGATTTGTTTAAAAATACAAAAACGGTTTTGCAATTCAAGACAGCAAAGATTCAGCAAAAAGATACTTCCGGCAATCGGGTTCACAGCCGCACAATTTTTCGCTCGTCGAATCATAATTTAATTCGGCATTCCTACGCCGCGCCGTATGGTCTTCAAGCCCCTAGATTTATCAGAGGCGAACGATGATGCATTAGCGATGGAAGAGCGCGGAAACGAGATGAAGGTAACGAAACGAGGGTGGAAAATCGAGAAGAAGCTTCGACTAACTCTCCATCTTTAAGTCCATCCCTTCCCACTTCTCTTCATCTCCTTTCTCAACGAGGCTCCTTAAGATGTGTAACGAATCAATTGAGATCTGAATCGAATTCAGATAAGTAGAACCTAGGCGCCAAGTAAATAAGTAAAACACTGCGATGGAATAACGAGGATTCGGGACTCAGCTGTCAATCAATCTACGTCAATTATATGCTTTGCCCCTAATACTCGGTTATTAAAAAGAAGGATCAATGAAAACATAATGAAAGTATATATTTAGAAACGATACTGAAACGTAAATTCTGCGTCATCGATTTTTAAATTCCTACGAACGAATTTTCCTAAGCTTTGTTCAGAAACGAATATATAAAAACTGTAATGAACAAATCAACGATTTTATGTCTCTCAGGTAGTATTGCTTCGCGAATGCTGCCCTGATCGTCAGAGAAAGTCTCAATTAAATCATTTTGTTTCCATATCCCTGAGGCGCATCACGATTCTGGACACGAAGTCTTGAAGAATCGGTTGCCGCGCCTTGCCGACGTCCATCACCTCCTCGTGGTTTGCTTCACCGTGATCTTCATAATCGGTAACGCATTGGTTGGTAATCAGACTGAACGCGAATACGGTAAGATCGCAATGCCGGGCAGTAATTACCTCGTGAACCGTGGACATGCCTAAATAATGATGTTACATGTAGTACAATAATCTCTAATAAATTAATTAATTAAATAAATATATATATATTCATATTTATATAATATGTTTCTTCATTTATTTATAACATAAAGGAATTAATCAATATTTTAGAAAAATAGTTTAAAGATTTGTAAGCAAAGCTGTGAAATAATCTTTTACAATTACGGGCAATCATTTTGGATTTCCTAACAATTATTAGAAACATTATGGTTTTCAATAACGCTATAATTATTACTCAAATAAACAACTTTTAACAAGTTTAGCATATGACGTGCAACTTTATGGTTACAATATTATCGTATTTTGATCATTCATTCCATAAATTTAATTACTCCACATGACAGTACGTAAATATGTGAGACAAACAATTGCAAAACATGTTATTCCATCATGAGCTGTTTTGCGAACAATGAAAGAAAATTAATCGCTTATCTATTAAATCAACATACATGTGGAATTGCATAGATATCATTGTGACATCAACACTAGATCTCTCTAATACTGTTGTGTACTAAGTTAACATTCATTGACATTTTTAGACTTCAAAAATTTTTAACACGAATAAATTTACAGCTTTACAGCTGTTACAGCTCCAGACACATAAAACACATTTATTTTTCAATCATTAAAACTACCAATGCTTGTTTATTAGAAGTTTCATCAAAAATATTAACGCATTTGTAAAATTTAATTAATTAAGAAATTATATTAAAAAACAACATACCGACTGCATCGACGCCAACCATCCTCAACATTTTCAGCTCCGCTACAGTCTCGAAATTGGGCCCACCCAAACACGTATAAACTCCCTTGTGCACAATGTCACTGACACCCATCTCTTTGGCCACTTGTCTGCCGATTTCCATCAGAATGGCACTATAGGCTTTGTTCATGGGTGGAAATCGAGGACCGAATCTGAGAAAAAAAGAAAATTAAAAAATAAAATTACCAATACGTAACTAACATAAATAACGAGAGTATTCTTTATTATTTATTATGTTATATTCTAACTCTTCAATAATATACTTTCTCTTTCTTCAGAAAAAAGAAGTAAGATTTTTCTTTTATGCTCAATTCGTCATAAGAAGTAATAAAACCGCTAAAAAGGTTGATAAAAAAACAATAAAAAAATAGCAATATTGATGAATGTGAATCCACTGCTATCGAGTTCTGCAAATCAAGATATAATCTAAACTCGCGTCAGACTTCAAAAGATCGATGTAGAGCTTGGGGAAAAGAAAGATGTACAGAAGGGTGACTTGCGCAGAAAGAATGAAATTAATTTATTTCATCGGAATAACCCCTTGAATCGGATTGATGAACTATTTGCACGGCGACATAAAGAAGCTGATTGACGTATTTGCTCAGCAAAGAGCTTTTCTGCGCTCTGCCTTGCCCTCCGCTCTCCTTCATATCGTCCCTTTTACTCCCTCCCATCGACACCTTTTTCTTCAGGTTTTCTCTTACAACTTCTTAACGAGCCGGTTCCGTCGTCAGTTGTATCTGTTCTACTTTCCAGGCCAAGTCGACTTGGAAATTTTTTTGTCAGTTGACTACGAAGACATCACCTTCTCGATATTTTCTCAAACAACCCCTTTTAGCTCAACTCGATTTTCGACCCGCGTGCAGTGAAAAGAAAAGTTTAATTCTGTATATAGACTACCTGTCATCATTTGGTCCCTGAAGCGGGTTGTTGCCGGCAAAACCCATCATGTTCACGTGATCCTTCATGATCATGATATCACCAACTTTGTAAGTGGGATTTAGACCGCCGGCCGCATTTGTGGTGATCAGGTGCGTCACGCCCACCAACTTCATCACTCTCACCGGCATGGAGCACTACAAATGATCATTATAACGTCATCTGTAATCCGTTCTTTTAACATCCGCTTCATTTATAAAGATTGTTGACGATTGTCACTATTCCTACCTTCCAGAGGGGGTAGCCTTCGTAATAATGAAATCTGCCCTGCATGCACATGATTGGTACACCCTGCAGATAACCGAAAACCATTTGGCCAGTGTGACCCTTTACCGTGGATATCGGGAAATGTGGGATTTCTTCATAAGGGAAGCATTGCTTGTCCACGAGAGATTCCGCGATTGAACCTGGACACAACTCGTTTTGCTCATATGATCCTGTTTAGGAATAAACAAAGCTGTGATAGGACAACCACACCGGAGATGCCCCGCCAACCATTTATAATTGTTGAAAGCAACAGAATCGCTTTTGTACCGCAATGTTCTTTATGCAACTTGCAAAAAAATAAAAAAAACTTACGCAGATTAGATTGAAAAAGATTATTAAAAAGTTATTTATTTTTTTTAAAGCTAGTTACGATTCGCTTTAACCTTTGAATATTCCATATCTTTATTTTTTTTGTTTTAGATAAAGAAAGTGGATTTATATTTTATAGTTTTAAGAACACCAGCACCATTACTTTGTTTTAACATATAAGTTCGCCAGCAAATGTAGTTGTTCATTTTCACACACAACTATATAGTTTTCTAAATATAGAAATAAAAATCGCGCAGCAACACAAACAGGTATAGTTAACATTAAATAAGCGTCACAAGCATGGGGTTAAGAATATAATAACATAGATAAGCATAAAATCGTAATTAAGCACACATTATTAATATTGTAAATATTTAAAAGTATCACACAAATATTTGCAAACTCTTCTGTAACTGTATTATTAAAAATTTCACTCGTCTCGATAAATAATTAATTCTTTTTAATCCCAGCACCAATCTTTTTAATATTATACCTTGAGCAAACTTTTTCATCCTTTACAATGAAGCTGATGAAGTATTTTTGTAAGTCAGTTTTAAGGTTCAAGCGAAATATACATAAATTAATCATATTTAATTAAATAATTCAAGATGCATAAACCTTTACATTCTTTTACAGAAAGTGTTGTCAGGTATTGAATGCATAATTACTAAGTTCTTGTAATACTAATAACTTAGATAAAATTATTTTATTTAATTACTTAATTATATGTGAACGCAAAAATCATATATACCTTAAGAGTAAAAATAGTGCAATTACTAACCCATTCCCGAGCCGCATATAATTCCTATCTTCGGTCTCAGGTTGGTGCGATCCAACAAGTACTGCGCTGATTCTTGTAGCGTTTCGAAGGTGTATCTGGAAAATATAAAATATTTAATACCAAATGCTTCAACTTAAATACATCAGTGAGAATATGAAATAATGTAACTGTCGTATATTTATTTTACGATACGCAATATTATGAATCAACTTGCATAGAGAAATTGTCGCATAAAGAGAGTGTATAATATTATAACTGTCGAACACATGATCGAATTTGTTAGTCGGCTTTTCTCTGTACCAATATTGTATCAGTACTGTGTTAATGGGAGATATAGTGTTAATAGGAGATATATTAAAGCGTACTCAATAGATTGGTGCTGATTAAGCAGACGTCGTACCCATTGCTTTAGCTTGTGCAATCATACAGCTACATTGAACGTCATATGTGATAATTATATGTAATTACATATCTAGGCTTCACAACGATGATTGGAAAATTAGTCATTCATCATGAAATTATATCGCACAAGCAATTTTTTTCAAAACTTGGAGGTGGAAAATACGTTCACTTAATAACGAAGAGATTTATATGTTTTGTAATGCTTGTGCACTAAAAACATGTAAGAAGTGGGCGTGTACCGGAAGCTGCGAAACGTTAAATAGAATATTCATTCAGTTTTATTTAATTGAGGATCTTATCTATACAACGAATGCATTTAATAGCGCATACTAATTAACACATACAATTTACATAGTACAGACCACTTTTTCTAGATCGTCAGTTGATTTCCGTATGACCTTCAACACCAACGTTCTCTTCCTAATATATTCTAATCAACAAATCGAAATAAATCAATCACGAGACTGACGTGAATGTATGCATTAAAGCAGTTGTTAAGTTGAATTCGATTGCATCTAACTTTGAATAAATATTACTCAGGATTTTCTACTAACAAATTGTTTGAATATTTTATATATATAATTAATTATAATTATAATTAAAATTATCTGATTAAATTTAAATTGTATCTGGCGCGCACTAATTTCATAAAGTTGTAGGAAATTGAACTTGGACTTTCTCTTGACTTTTTAATTTCTTAAATTTCTGAATATTTAAATCTTTAGACCGTATATTTTTAGAGTCATGAAATTCTTCATCAGTTTAATCAATCCCTCAAATCTCAAATTCTTAGATTTTTTCAAGAGTTTAAACACTTGAAGTTTTCCAGTATTCGAATTTCTGGGATCTTTCTTTTCACTTTATTCACTTCACTTGATTAAACGTTTAATAACGTTTTGCATTTGGCGGAACTATGACTGTTAAAACGACCAAAGTAGGACTACAATATTCGGATTGCCATGTACGCGCTTGTTCATCTCAATGCGTGGAAATTTTCTGTGTGCATTTGCGCGCGTGTATGCGCATACGCGATAGATGAGCTGTGCGTTTAGCTACAGGGTGTAACGAAAATTTCTAAGAGGAAGAAATATAAACCTGCCATAAATGCATACGCGATTGAATCATCTTTTGTTACGATCATGCAGCTACCGTGACAAATAAATTCAGCATAAATGAATTTACCAGTCCTTGAATAAATGCGCATCGAGAGAGTGGTATGACAAATCAAAAGCAACTTCTTTTTGCTTACTAATTTTTTGCTGCCTAATTTACATTTAGTTTTTTCAGCTAACATTGAAAATTAAACCGTGAAGGATTCTTATCGTACGTGCGTTAATAAATCTATTTAGATGATATCTGTTCTTTATGTACGCTTATATAACTGTTTATATAACTTTATATGACGTTTGTACAATTGTTACAAACGCATTCCCAAATAAATTTATTATTTTTTATATACACTGAACATTATTATTACATCAAGAAAAGGAAAGATAAAATTAAGAATTAGAAACTTGCTGGTTTGTTGTCTGTTCCTCAGCAATATTGGCAAGGAAATACTATACTCAATTTTTCCTCACTTCTCATTCTTTATCTATAGAGTTACATTATGCGTCATGTAGTAAATACAAAATAGTGGAACTAATGTGTCACTCATGACCGATTTGGTAATTATTCAAGGTGGTTGAAACAATAGATGTATCTGATTCAATTCGTGACGAATGTGTAATGTTTTTCTAGAATAATTGCATATTAAAACAAGACAACGATGAATTCAAAATAATCTTCTTATCCGATTAATAATACATTTTGGTTTTGACATTAAGAGATTAATCTTTGGAAGATCTTTTTGTGTCGTGCATATATTTCATTATTCCGTTAGAATCACATATTCCTTTCTTGCGTTACATAGTTTCACATAATTGTTACATACGACTTTTTTCATGTAGCAATTCAATTTATTGTTTCGTCATTCTAGAGACAACGCCTGCAATATTTTTTGGGGAGCACTATGTATATCGGCCGACGCTTTTCGTGCGTACATGTACGCGCATTTCAATGCGTGATTTGTAATACTCCATAAAGCCGATGTTACGCATTTAGGTTAAATCTGGTACTATTTGAGTCTGCCGGTAATTTACCAGGTAACCGCACCGTTTTGTACCAATTTCGGGCTGAAATTACATCAAATTACCGCCGATGCGTGAGCATGTGCAGAATACTTTGTTCATTTGATTTGCGTTATATTTGTGAGAAGTAGAATTAGCCCAACTAATTTCATGATATTGCTAATTATTAGCATCCAGCGGGCGGCAAATTCTCGTACATTTTCGCCGATCGTTTCCACTATATTCTATTTATATCTTCAACCCGGTCGGCGTATTGAGAAATGTATACCATTAAGATAAAATTTTTTATTCAGATAAAGAGTTTTTCAAGATAAAGTTACAAAACTTCGGTTTTTTTCGTTTGAAAAAGAAAGTTCGTCCGGCTTATCTCCTAGTTAATCTCAAGTAAAGCTCCTAGAACTTCAGGGTTCCCAGGATCATTTACACAAGCCTATGTAAAACAAATGTTACGCACTTGTAAAAGGACATAACTCTTTCAGGCTGCCGCAAAATTGTATGTAATAGTATGCGAGAAACGAAGCGTGTTACTCTTCTTGCGTACTTCTCCTCGGATATCCTGCATTTACGAGTTTTTTTGTTTTTTTTCACGCTCATTAACGTTCCAGATGCTCCAAGCTCCGCGATTTAAATTGAACTTACGTGTGTCGCGCAGCCTTCCCATTCGTTTGCAGCACGTCATTATTGGCGGTCAGTCGCTTGACCGCCGGAAGGCAGTCGTGACCATTAGCGGTATCCGGAAACGGCATTTTCACTCTTCGGCTGTGAATGGAACTCGAACGGAAGGAACTCTTGTCAATGACGACTGATAAGAATGGCGGACAAACAACCGTAAAGTAACTGATCGATCGGTTCGCGTGTCTATCGCGCGCTCACGACAAGTGGCTGGCGTGACTTTCTCGCGGCTGTTTTATAGACGAGATCAATCGCGAGCCGAAAAAACGCGAGCGGGAATGAGCCGACCAATGATCTCGAGTACTCGTAAACGCGTCGACCAACCGGCGCCCGAGTAAGTTAGGATTCACGGGGCCCCCGGGGTGCGGAGCGGGGTTACGAGTGGGAAGAGGGCACGTGCGATGATAACCCGTTACAGAGCAAGTGGTTCAATTATTGTTATTTGTTCCAACAACGGCGTTGACGTCGGCGACGCGCGAAATCTCCGGCGCAATGCAACGCCGGAATAATATTCGAGAGTCAGAAAGATCGGTTGATGATTAAGCTTATCTCTTTGAGAATCTGGAAGCGTGCGGTGGGGCGTCATTTAAAAGTCATCGAAAGCACCGGCCTTGCGATGATCGAAAAGAAAAGCCGCCGCAAAAATCTGTGAAACAGATTTATACTGCGTATAAGCGATTTATACTGTGTTTGCAATTCTCAAGTGCAATAACACTGATAACAGTATATTTAGCTGCAGAAAAGATTCAAATATACTTGAAATTTTTTAAAACTTATAATCAATTGAATTTCTAAGAACTGAATAAGCAGAGTGAAATAATTAATGCAACCAAACATGATATTAATATTATAAGAAATTGTTTTTATAAAATTCATCTCAATTTATAAATTAATTAACTCATTTCCTTGCTTTATTTTCTTAAATTCTATGTCAAAGAGCTTCCGAAATCTGTTTATTAATAATAATTTGTGGAATAAACGGTAAAATACATATAACTGATTCAAGTTTCTCTTAATTGTTCCGTGGAGTATTTGGCTTCGTCGAATCTTCATCGGAGCATGTCGAACATCAACAGAAGTGCATGAGTGAAATGCGCATAGGCATTCTCATGAGATATGAGTTGTTAATCAATTACTGCGTGCCTTAGAACAAGGTGCCGACATGCATGACGACGCGTGCCTCCCAAGGGTACACACGTCCACTCGTATCTTTTGCAAATTGAAAAAGATTAGATTAGATCAGATTAGATTCAAAGAAATTTAACACAGTTTCAATATTATCAAATAATCCTTTCACCTCTGAGCTTTTATTCATGTAAACTGTATAGATACATCCAATTTCTCTTACACAAGTGTGACAAACAAGGAATTTTTTTCATTTTTAGTGAGAAAGATTGGTTTTTTGAAATTTTTTATTTTACTGGAGATTCATATATAATCCATATCGAAACTGCGAATTTCCGACTAACGAGTTTTCGATCGTAATTCCATCTGTGTTTTTAAAGTAGTAAGCATGTATGTACATAATAAGGCAGTATTATAGATATATTTCGAAACATTTTGCATATATTGCAAAATTTAACATTATATAATATTATTTTTATTTAAAAAGAAATAAACTGATATTATAATTATAAATCTATAAAATAATAAGGTAATAATATATTATCAACGACAGCAAAATTAAATATATCAGAGTAATTGGAGAAATTTTCCGGACTAATTTCATCATCCATATAAATCTCTATCAGGTAAATTAATTAATTCCTTTGAGCATTGCAATAGAGAAAGCTTCTGTTGCAATATATTAAAAAAATAATGTTTAATGCGAAAAATAACTTATTTTCCTCGCACTTTCCAAAATTTTCCAATTATCTCGTTTAAAAACAGAATCGCACCTATGTACACAAAATTTCTAAATTTAGATTTCGAAATTTTATTCCAAGTTGTAAATGTCACGATGTGCAGTTATAATCACTCCTTCGTAAATCTTATCATTTTTATCTATTGTAATTTACAGGGGGTCCGCACAAACAACACGTCATCCTGCTTGGGCGTAGCAGCTAAAACTCGACATGTAATTGGACAACGTAATCGAACATTTAACACAGCTGTGTTGTATAGATAAGATAAGAAATGAACTTCATGAAGAAATGAGAGTTAGAGATTTTGATATTATCTCTGACATCATTCCTCTTTCAGATCATTTAAATATCGGATCTTTCATTATCACGCGTTATTACCTCGTTTTACTAAAAAGTATATAATCAGATAGTTATATTATACATATATGCTACAATCACTGTATTAAATTAAAGCATTAACTACTTTGAAAATGTAATAAACTGTACGCAAACATACATGTACATCTATCAGCTTTAAGCATTTTCGGAAGACACATAATCATGTTGCAAAAGTAAGAATAGATAAAAGATTACATTTCTTGGTTTTTCAAGTGGTTCTCTCAACAATTTTGTTTTCGTATATTAATTGATAAGATATTCAGTATTATAAGTTAAATCACTACGGTAAATAAGTATAGCCCATTACGAAGATAAGTGATTAACTTTCACTTTTTATTCAGAAGTTTGTAACAATGTGGATTGTTTCAGAACATACTGTATTTCAAGAAAATACTCAAGATTATTGGAAACTGAAACTACTTTATCTAAAAATATCTCAAAAACAAGTGTTGAAAAAGCAGAAATGAACAATCTCTGTGTATGTTATCAGCTCATTACTTTTGTATAATATTATGATAATATAACGATAATAATAATACGGTTTTCTTAAATATATAAAGAATCTTATTTCCTCGCAAATTGTCGACGCACCTTTATGATTGTTAACAATATTAATAAAGATTATATTAACGATAAAAATTGCATTTTATAATCGACACGCAGATTTAATAGAGATTATGTTAAGGACAAAAAATTGCATTTTATAACCGACACGCAGATTCACACGTGACTTAATAGTTGCTCACGTTCTATCTTATCTCCTTTACATAAACATTGCGATATTGCAGTATATTATACTACATTATATATTACATGAAAATAGCTTTTCCACTATGTTAATAACGTATTCATTATAAAATGTAACCAAAGAATTATGTTATCCTTAAGAAAAACACAATTTAAACAGTAGTAGATTTAAATAAAAATTTTATGCAGAAATTTATTATATAATACTTTATTTCTAAATATAACTTATAGATTATATCATATCTTCGCAAATAGCGATAACACTCTGATTATCATCGGTGGAAATTTGACAACGACGAATTATGATTCATGAGTCGTTGTAATCTTCTTACGATTTTAATCTTACGATGTTAATTTTCTGTACAATTAAATTCAATCGATACGTGCATAGATTAAACGTGAAGAGCTACGTGAAATCGTTATAAAACTGGTTGTCGATTATCACATATGCGACGCACTTTTTCGAAATACGTTTTCAAAAGCATACTTGGAATTCTCTATTCGAATTTCTATTTTGCTTAATTAAACAAGATGCTCGAACTTTCTACTTTATTTTAGCTTTAAATCATTCGATGATATTTCAATTCAATGTAATTAATTTCAATCTGAGCTCAAATTGCAAGTGCGATTCGTACGTTTTCAAAAAGAATATAATTCATCACGCGATATCATGTGACTAAATGAATAATTTAAAAGATCATGCAATCATACATAAAAGATGCATCACTGGTATGCTATACTGATATACTCATGTAACATCGTGTCTTAAAAAGAAGCACATTTGGTCACAGCACGTCCATTATTTTCATTATCATTTAATTAACTTGTACGCGCACATGATATACACACTTGCATAGCGAGACACGAAACTATCAATCGATCATATATACACAAGGGCGTTCACTGCAAAAGTCCTTTTCGTTTTTTTAAATCAGCGATATTACTTCGCCAAAAATAAATCGACCTGTATTGAATCAGCTGTCGTGCTTCGCGATTGCAAGCTCGATTAGCAACGTATTCAACAGCACTCTAGTATTTACACGGTGGCGCTCCTAAATTTATTACTACAGCTCGTAATAAATTATTGGGGGTCATACGATAAGGCGGAACCCCAGCAGATCAGCGTGGATCACACTTGCGTCGGAATTGACGTTCTTGATTTCGCTGTCAGCATTTCGTAATGACGTCTGCGTATTGCGCTTATCTGACTACGGTAGAACGACAATAACTACCCAAAGTTGTCTTCCACTTTTAAATATCAAACAAGCGATTTCACTTGTTGGTCTTACGTATTTATGGATATCTACTGCGCATTATATTTTTAATTGTAAATTAATATCGCTTTCCTTGTTTTATTGGAACTTTTAGTTAAAGCATTATTATTATATTATTTATAACTATATATTATTTATAACTAACTCGTATTATTTATTATTTATAGTAATTAATAGTTAACACGTAATTCAGAATAAACATAAAAAACACGCACGTAGAAAGAAAAAAAAGAACAGAAAGAGTAAGTACAAGTAATCAAGTGTGCGAAAATTAAAATACTTTCCTATTTTTTAAATAAAACTTGGAAAATTATATCTTAATAATGTAGCCTATAAATGTTGTAGTTAATAATATTATATTGTGTATAGCAAACTATAACTATTTTATTCACTATTATTGTTAGTTTAGTACAACTATATGTGTGCGCGTGTGTGTGTCTCTAAATTAACCAACATTGATCAATTATTGACAACTGAGGAGAGTTGATTGTAACTTTATCAGAGAAATACATACATTACGAATTGTTGAACGCGTCAAACGTTCCAGACTAGATAGAATATTCTAGCACTATCACTTATCGTAAACTCTGATTTGTTTCTTATTCGTGCTCTGTTTGTGTTCTAAATATTACCAAGTAAGAATGAAAATATAATAATTCATTAACAAAAATTAGCAGACGAAGAGTAATATATAATTAATTCTCACTTTACTTAAAAATTCGTATATTAACGAATTTGCATCACATCTTTCACATTAGATAGTTTGACACGAAAAAATTCATATTTATGAAAATGTATATATTTTGAAAAAATGGGAAAATATCTTGCCAAAACTTTCAAATGTGTATCTTTATTCTCTTTTGCGTTTATTCAAGGTATTTAAATAAAAATGCAACACAACAGATGAAACAATATAGAATGTAGTATCACGTAGTAATTATTTAACTCATATAAATAAAATGAATTATCAACTTCACAGTTTGCGTCGAATAAAGATGGCGCAAATATGTCACATACGAGGAAGCACTCATACGCTGCATATTAAGCAACAAGTAGGAACATTTGCGGCTGCCTATTTACCTCCGGGTTAACCAGGCGCTGATAGCAGCCATATGCCTTTATTGTTTCTCCGGGTTAACCTTTCCTCTTCCCACATTGTTCTAAGCAATATCGTTGATAGTAGGCAAAATGCTCCGCTTAACTTGTTCAAATAGGCTAACACAAATTTTTATTAACGTACAATTTTACCGTGTTTCATTACATATACAACTTTTTTATATAACAAATATCTCATTTTTTTCATTAATATTCAAAAAAGAAATTGTATTTGTTATGCAATGATTAACATTTATCAAAGAAATAAATAAATATATGTATATGCACATTTTTTCGATGAATCAACTTTATTGTCAAAATGTTAATTGCATTCTGCTGTATTTGAAATAAAACAGTTATACATTTTGCGTCTTGAAAAATAAAGCAAAGCAGAAAAAAATATAGTACTGTTAAAATAATTGAGCTTATTATAAACATACATGAGAGCATTTCTCGAATGAAACTGAAATCTACTACAATGTTTATTTAGGTCATGAGTGTGTAAGAAAATCATAATGAAGATAGATAAATGATTTACTCGTTTACTTGTTTTACTCGTTTTACTTAAAGAAGACTTAAAAGTTATCGATACAGCACATTTATAATCAGTACCGACATTCTGGAGCCAACTAGTTTTTTGTTATATGTAAATTTTCCATGGAAATCTTTGTCGCAGTTACAAGTCATTATTTACTGCACATAATGTATAGAATAAGACATTTATTTGAATTAATTTAATTTAAATAAGATTATTATTACTATTTACATAAATAAAGTCATACAAATAAATATCATAATTTTATAAAACTTTTTTTATAAACATCTGTTAGAATCTATTGCTAAATCATATTACCTAAATCATATGACCTAAACATAAGCTATTTAGTAATTATATATAGATTAGGAAGTCAGCTCCAATTAATGTAATTGCTCGCACATTTGAATTTCGCTTTTTAAACTCAAGAAAAGAGTATAACTCCTATCGGATTAAACGTGATTCTTATTTTCAAGTAATATGGTTCAATAGCCTATAACAAAAGTTTTTTTTAATAATATGATTTGAAAAATATATTAAAAACAAAGTACTTATTTTTTGATATTTTAATAACATCTTGAAAGATTATATTAAATTTAACTATAATATTTGAATACTGAGAAAAAGAAGGTAAACTGAAGTTAAAATATAAAATAATGTTATTGAGCAACCTCTTTATTTTATTTTAAATGCATTTTATTTTGCAAACATCAAAGTTACCGACAGAGGAGTTGCACTATAGATACTACAGATACTATAGCAGATAAGATACTATGCTGTAGTAGATTCCGTGGTTCATGTGGAATACCGCCAAAAATGACAGTGTTTAGAGGTTTTAGGTTATTGAAATACCATAAGTTTTTATTTTTAGATTACATTAATACCTGTAAAAATGCAAACACATTTTATGTTAAGTTTAATACTGCAAGTCACACAAACGTTGGGACAGAGATTGTTACGCTGTCCAATGGGTAAGGATACGGCACGTTTACTTATTCTAACCTATATCTTAAAGCAAATCCTTTCAGTGATTGTCTTCTACAAAATATTTCTTGAGACCCATCTATTTGATTTTTCTTCAATCAATATTTACACTTGCTTGAAAAGATTTTGAAATTACTTGGAAATTATAACCTTTCTATTGGAAGAATTTACTTTACCATATACTTGTATTTAATGTATATGAATGTTTATGTTATTTTAAAAAGTAATATAGTAGAAGAACAACAGAGTTGATATATTTCTAATCGATCGACATATTTTGTACATTTAGCAAACAGCTCAGCTTGTCTACTGGCAAATATGCACGTTTTGCTGATGGTAGCGCAGTCGTGTCCTTGGGAGACACTTCCGTCATGGTCACGGCAGTCTGCAAAAGCCAGCCGTCATCCAGTTCATTCCTACCGCTAGTCGTAGATTACAGACAAAAGGCAGCTGCAGCTGGTCGCATACCAACCAATTTCTTACGGAGGGAGCTTGGACCAACGGAACGTGAGATTCTCACGAGCAGAGTCATCGATCGGTCCATAAGGCCATTATTCCCACAAGGATTCTACTTTGACACTCAAATAACATGCAATCTGTTAGCCATGGATGGCATAAATGATCCTGATGTGATTGCAATTAATGGTGCTTCCGCAGCTCTCAGCGTTTCCGATATTCCATGGAACGGTCCCATAGGCGCTGTTAGAGTCGGAATGATTAACAGTGATGTTCTAATCAATCCTACAAGACGCGAAATTCAAGATAGCACATTAAATATGATTATCACTGCAACTAAGCAGAACCTAATCGTCATGATAGAGGGTTCAGCTAATGAGATATTACAGCAGGACTTGAAGAAGGTAATGAAGATTGGCATGAAGGAGTGCCAGAGTATCATAGCTGCGATAACGAATTTGCAAAAAACATGTGGCAAAACGAAAAGAAAATTTGTAACTGACGAACGACAGGATGATACTTTGATCAATACTGTGAAAAAGCTGTCAGAGACAAAAGTGCAAGATATCTTCTCGGATTATGAGCACGATAAGCTCTCGAGAGACAATGCAATCAATAAGCTTAGTGATGACGTTATCACAACATTGCGAAAAGATAATGCAGACTTAGATATTACGTCAGCGGAAAAAGTTTTTAGAAACATTGTTAAGGATGTTTTCAGGAGGTTAATTTTGGAAAAGAATGTCAGGTATTTTTTGATAGAAAATATTGTGACTATCTATTGTTGATTTTCGCACGTTCCTCTGAATACTCTATGTCAATGCATTGCAGGTGCGACGGTCGTTCATTAAGCGATTTACGCCAGATATCGTGCCAAGTGGACCTCTTTAATCCTCTTCACGGATCAGCTGTATTCCAAAGAGGTCAGACTCAAGTTATGTGCGCCGTAACTTTGGACTCTTTGGAAAGTGCACTCAAAATGGACGCTGTTTCGATGTTGATCAGGTATACCTGCATTAGCGAGATTTCTAATTTTGTGGTGATGTTATTTTGATGCAAGAAGAAATTTTAAAATACAGAGGCAGATTGAGAAAGAAAATTTTAGAAGTTTAGAAAAATTAATTACGTGGCCATTGTAAATTTAATCTAATGTTATCTTGATAGCGGTGTGAAGGAAAAGAATTTCTTTCTCCATTATGAATTTCCGCCATACGCAACTAAGGAAACGGGCCATATTGGACGGGTGGGTCGTCGGGAAATGGGGCACGGTGCCTTAGCAGAAAAAGCCCTACGACCAATCCTTCCAAAGGACTATCCCTTCACTATAAGACTGACTAGCGAAGTTTTAGAATCAAATGGTGAGGCAACCGATGGAGAAATCTAAATGGTTCAAACAAAAATGCTTTAATTAAAAAGATTGAAGAGTAATTGAAAAGATTACATTGCTTTTAACTAATATTTATCATAAAATTTATCATACAAAGGTTCTTCTTCAATGGCTACCGTCTGTGGTGGAAGTTTAGCATTGCTTGATGCAAGTATACCGATATTATCACCGGTAGCAGGTGTGGCCATGGGTCTTATAACTAAATATAACGAAAGTAACACAGATATCGAAGAGTATAAGATCTTGACTGATTTACTGGTAATTTACGTGAATGTTTAGCTCAACGTCTAGATCTGTATGTGGATTAATGATTCAATTACTTTTAAAAACGTTTTGCAGGGAATTGAGGATTATCTCGGTGATATGGATTTCAAGATAGCAGGTACGAAGCGGGGATTCACCGCTTTCCAGGCAGACGTAAAGATACCGGGCATTCCGCTGAAAATTATAATGGAGTGTATCAATCAAGCGACAGATGCTAAAACAGAAATTATTAAAATTATGAACAAAGTGATACAAACACCACGACAAACTAAAAAAGACAAGATGCCAGTAGTCGAAAAGTTAGAAGTCCCGATTCATCAAAGAGGAAAATTTCTTGGAATTGGGGGAACAAATCTGAAGAAAATATTTTTGGAAACTGGAGTGCACGTAAGATAATCTTTTACCATATTCAAGAAAAAAAAATATACGCGGTAGTCATATAATATTATCTTTAAATAGTATTTTGTATTACGTAATTATTTTTAATAACTTATTATTAAAATTATTTTTCATAATTTATTATTAGAAATAATTTAATAATTTGAAAGAGATGTCAGTTTGTTGCTCCAATGTTCTTCAGATATATCCAAGCGACGAGAACACCTACTCTATATTTGCGCCAAATGAAACTGCGATGGTTGAGGCAAAAGAAATGATTGAAGCCCTTCTGCAAAAAGATCGTGAACCGACCTTAGAATTCGGCGCCATTTACACTGCAAAAATAGTGGAAATTCGAGAATTCGGCGTCATGGTGACGCTATATTCCAACATGTTGCCGGCATTATTACCCAACTCGCAATTGGATCAACGGAAAATTCATCATCCTAGCGCTTTGGATCTCGAAGTTGGCCAAGAAATACAAGTTAAATATTTCGGCCGCGATCCGGTGACCGGACAGATCAGAATATCACGAAAGGTGTTGCAGGAACCAGTTTTGATTTCGAAAACTCTGCATCGTGATAACGCGGAAAAAATATGAAACTCATCTGTGGAAACCGTTAAACTTTAAACAAAAGCATGTCGGCCATTTATATTGTGATATAGTACTTTTGTATTCTGTTGAATACTTTGATGATGATCTATTATTTCGCAAAGATACCTCGTGACATGCGACACAATGATTGTTCGAAGCAAGAAACAAATTATTTGTATAAGTAAGATGCTTCTTTAACATTACAGAAGAATATGATTGTGAGCATATATCGAAACCGTTAATACATCGGATTGTACATTCTTATCGGTAGTCTACCAAAACGAATGGCATTGCAAAATGCTTTTATACAATCTCCAAGTAGACAAATTGTTGGAAATATTAAAGTTTTGTACAATATTTGTTAAAAATACAAGCACGAGAATATCGCGAGTGAAAATTTGGCGTTATGTTTTATTTCTCCTATTCTCACTTGCGTATTGCATTGACAATGGCGATTACTTATGAGCGAGTTTTATAGAAGAGCTTAAAAAATATTCTTCTCAAACAAAGCTTCTCTCGCGTATAAAAAAATTTTATTCTATATGATTCTTATTCTCTTTATGTTTATTTGTCATTTGAATTATTATTTGAAAAAAGATTAGAAAATCGCCAGGATGAGAATCACATTCAACAACCATGTGAATATATCTGCATGCATCCCATAAGAATATAACAAAAATGAATAATTTGACGATCTAAATAGTTCGATTAAATTTTACTTCATGTATCATTCTTCAAGTATTTGTGATTACATAAAGTTCAAAATGGTAGCACGTTTATTTTATCGCTATGTGTGCAGACGGTGTTCTATATTCACGTTCAGCATTGTAACCAGTGCAATGTTTTTTGAAAGAGCTTATGACGAAGTTTGCGAATATATATTCGAAACTGTGAATAACGGGGTACGTAGTGCGCGCACATCATCTATTACATAAACATTTATTAAATATTGAAATATTATGTTATATAAAAATATATCATTATTTACATTTTCGGATAGAAAAACACTTAAGAGTTCTTTTTAACAAAGTAAAATAATAAATCTCTCTCTCTATTTAAATAAATGTTTATTCTTCAATTTAATTTAATTAATTCATTTAATGTTTATTACAGAGGCTTTGGAAACATATAAAGCACCGTTATGAAAGCTCAACTACGGAAACTCGATACGTACACAAGGATACAAAGTTTTCTATTGATAACAGGGAAGCCCGTTGAAGGCATTTATTTACAACGCATATACTTATATGTATATGATATGATGGAGATAGTAATATTAATAACATGTTACGTGATACGATTATTAATTAAGCAAAGGAAGTTTATATCCGTCTGACTTAAAACATCTGCGATGTTTTCATTTCTAAAAATGGAATTAATATTACTGCTTTTCCAAACACCAAACGCATTGATTCATTGTATTAATTATATTAATGGTTATTTATATATGATATATCTATCATATTACATGTGTTCTATGTAATTACATATTGACATAAATTTTCAAATGTAAATTACAGAATGTTATGTTATAGAATAGTAAACAATAATAACATAAATAAATAAATAAAAGTATATTTCTTCTGGGAGTCTATCTGGCTTCTAAAGAATTAAAAGAAAGAGAAAGAGAGAGTAAAAGAAGCGAGAAAATTGTTTAATAATTAAAATATTTCTATATATCTGTCCATCATAAATTGTAATACAATTGTTTATGTACATTTGTATATGTATACAGTCTTGTATATATTAGAAAATATTTTTAACAAATATTTAAAAATATTTCTAATATGAATGATTTAATTAAATCACATCAGCAGAAAATATTCCTACATGCTTCGCGAATCGCGATGTTCTCGCTATTTATATAGTTATCGGTTTTGTGATTGCTTTTATAATTTTCGAACTACGTTATCCGAAACGATTTAATTAAATCACATCAGCAGAAAATATTCCTACGTGCTTCGCGAATCGCGATGCGCTCGCTATTTATATAGTTATCGGTTCTGTGATTGCTTTGATGATTTTCGAACTACGTTACCCGAAACGATAATATATATCCGGTGATGAAAAAACTGGCATCCGGTAAGATATGTACAACACTGTGGCCAATTGATACCCTCCCTACAAGATAGACGCAAAAGTAAATATAAGTTTATTTAACGGATATTAAACGAAGTATATAAACGCACAAGCATCCAGTCCATAGCAACAGTTCTCTTGTGCTTCTTGCAGCAAATGCATCACAGAAATAAACAGTCATAAAATTGTTTGACAATTACAAATCTAAAAAGGACAACAATGTTTGTAAGTTTGCTCTTATATTATTTTGTGAAAATTTGCGCATAAATTTCGGACATATTTAGCATAAATTGTCAAAGATACATGTTCACATGCTCATCTTAATAATTATATTTAGTTTTTACATACATTATAAGAAA
Organism: Ooceraea biroi; assembly: GCF_003672135.1. Lineage (NCBI taxonomy): Eukaryota > Metazoa > Arthropoda > Insecta > Hymenoptera > Formicidae > Ooceraea > Ooceraea biroi. Next base: position 9,712,327 of record NC_039512.1, read on the forward strand.
TGTTGTAATAATGTTTATAAGTTTGCACTTTTACGTACACTATTTTGTGAAAACTTTAATTTCGTACATATAGTAGAAATTGCCAAAGATACATTTTATATGTGCCTGTGTTCATCATCATAATAATTATAAATATTTAGTTCTTATATATATTGTAATAATTAAATATTACACTAATAAATTAACTTATTAATAATTATTATACAATTTTTAAAAAACTTATGTTATTGACATCATGTCAATATTAAGTTCTCTTTTTAATATATTACATTAACTTCTATTATTTGTAAGATCTTGACTATGCAATTTTTCTCTATAGCATTGTTTTATATTATTATTATATCTTATCCATTACAGAAAAAACATATAACATTAATTGCCATATTCATGTCATTGAATGGCATTCTGGCAACACTAGAACTTCTTGAAGACTTGGATATGTTAAGATTTGTGTCAGTTGATTCTGACACATATGAAAAAGAATTTGAAATTAAAATTATTAAACATGAAAATAACAGTTGCGCAAATGTGAATACCGTCACTTTGGATAATATGGATTTGAAAGTTCTAAAGAATGACATTGTACAGAGCGATACAATCCAAAAAATATCCTTGAAAAACAATCATTTCCAAAATATACCGAACAATATCTTGGATTATGTACCACACTTGATATGTTTTGATCTACATCGGAATTGGATCAATCTTTATGATGGCAATAAACTCTCTATTCATCATAATTACCTACGAGCATTAAA